>NW_027497752.1:0-116393 GCF_021521415.1 Bidens hawaiensis | reverse complement strand
CCTCAAACTTTGATTAATTATTTAACTTGTCATTTTATTTTTTACTTTAAAGTCTTTCAAGACCATCTTCTAAACTAAAACCCTTTTAACCTAGACCCGACTCGTTGAACATATTATCCCGGTTTATCACAAACAACCCTTCAAGTTATTTATTTCATGTGAGTACTTTTCATCCCCCATTTTCATCTTTACGTTTTGGGGTGGTGGCAATGCATACATATTCAAACAAAAGTGATTTATACATTGTGTCTCAAATCACAAAACTCTATAGTATATGTTCACTTAAATAAATGCTCGATTTTGGTGTTATATGCTCTATATGATTACTTGCTAACGTGTTTATCGCTTTCGGTTGGTTTGCGTCAATAAGTATGATCATACGCTCCCCTAACTGTTCTAGCTTAAGTGCTAATAGAATGGCGCCTCATTTTTCGAGTATATTTGGCTGTTACCATATAGAAAGGTGCCTCATTTCTCCGAGTACGATTGGTTGTTACCGATTCGAAAAGAGCCACATCAATTTATTTTCAAATTGTTTATCCAAGTTGTGTGCTATTATTTATTGTTGCATATACGAGTTTTTGGATTTTATTCTATATTTATTATACTCAAAATCTATGAAAATTGCTCACCAACATTCGTGTTTACAAAGTTTATTTTATGCAATGTTACAGGATTGATAATTGCTTGAACGAAGAATTGAGGAACGTAGCTTGTTTTGAGACCATTAAGTAATTAGTCGAATAAACAATATATATTTGTTTACTTGTATTCAATTTGTTTTGTACGAACAAGACGTGTTGTTTATTGATTTATGAAATTAATGAGTTAATAAAATATTGTCATTTAATAGTGTCATATTGTTCTTGAACAATCAGTTGCGCCCGACATGTTCCGCGCCTTTGGTCAGGGTGTGATAATACGTGTATTACTTAATGTTATATTACATATATGTAGCATATAATAAAATGTTACCTTGTTGATCATAACCACCAGATTGCAATAGAATAGTTGGATCAATATCAACAGATGAAACTCAAGTGAACATTCCGATCAAACAAATTAGATTCCTTTATCAAGTAGCAACTGATTTTTAACATAGGTTAGTGTAATCGATTTAGCAATGAAACAACTGCAAATCAATTAAAATCATGAATGAGTAAGGAAGACATCAGTCGGATTACAAAAACCTGCAACTGACATGTTAAACGATTGAAATAATCGTTGATTAGGGTTTAGAATAACCGAGTTGTCATGATTTGTGATTTGCAGGGTGCTTATTTATGTTCAGCTAGGGTTTTGAAAGCTTGTTTAAAGAATCAATTTGTATTTCTCCCATTTGCTTTTGATACATTTGGTTTTCTGGCCCTAGAGGATGTGGAATTTTTTTAGTAGGGTTCAGCGTGTCGTATACGGAACAATCTTCAGCTCTTAGGTCCCAAAGCTTCATTTTTTAGTAGCATTGGCTTTGCTATTCAAAAGGGGGTTGCGGCGCAGCTTGTTGCCCGTTTGCCTGCCACCTTATTGTAATCGCTTTGTAGTAGCTGAATGTTAATAAAAAAAGTTAACCAAAACAAAAAATTAAAAACTGTTTAAAAACTAGGGTTTCTATTAAAATTGTTGCACAGGGGAATGTCGGTCAAACAAAGATGACGCAAGTTGTTCTCTATTGGGGATATTTACAAAAATAACATTCAACTTAGGAGTTCCCTAGTTCTCTCCCTAATTAGGAGTTCTCTCTTGATCCTTCCCTATATATATATATATATATATGAGATCAAATAAAATCTCCTTTTACAAGGAAAACTTAAAAACTCTTAAAGAATTATTTTTAATCTTTTTTAATTTTTATGTAGTTTTCTTTTTTCCATTATTCTTAGATGTTGATATTGTTCCAAAAAAAAAGAAACCAAAAACCTCGTCGGTAATCTCGTCGATATAGTGCACGTGTGTAATAGTGTGCATTGCATATATGCAAGAGTGTTGTATTGCATAGAATACAACACTATTGCACTATTTGATACACACTATTGTATATATGCAATATAAGACAAGTACACACATCGAATACACATTCAAACGTATGTGTAACGCAAACCTGAATGCACATGTGCACTACATCGACTTTTATTTTATTTTTTTTTAATATTTTTTTACATATAATACAACACTACTACACATTTACAATACACACATATTGAATATAGGAAATTAAACATTATTGAACATAAAAATACATAGTCACATACATGTTTAATACAAGAGTATCGCACAGTAATAAGTATGTGCATTACAACGTCTTTTTATTATTTTCTTATTTTTTTTCCGAGTGAAAAGCAAAAAAATATAAGAATAATGGAAAAACGGAAATTTGAAAATATTTTTATATTTTAAACTAAAAATATTGTTTTGGGAGTTTTAAGTTTTCTCTTTAAGGATGAGTTTATCTTCATCATCTCCACACACACACACACACACACACATACATATATATATATATATAGGGGTGGGATCTAGAAATAACTCCTCTTAAAGAGAGAACCAGAGAACTAGTAAAGAATTATTTTTAACTATTTTTAAAAAAATTATTTTGTGATTTTTTTTCTTTCCTCCTAATAAGATGATACTGATACTAAAAAAAAAACTTGTTCGTGTAGTACTGTATGCATATGTGCACTAATGCCTATTGCATATATACAATAGTGTTTTATTGCATATAATCCTACACAATTGCATTATCCAATACACACTATTGAATATATGCAAATACGACACTAATAATTGTATGCAAAACACATTATCGCATATATGTAATACAAAACTAATGTACATATGCACTATACCGATTTTTTTTTAATTTTTGTATATAATATAACACTATTGCAAATAAACAATACAAACAACTATATATATATATATATATATATATATATATATATATATATGCTATTCAACACTATTTCAAATATGCAAATGCACACTGCTGCACATATGCATTATAAAAAAGTCGGTGTATTGCATATATGCATTACTCGTTAATTTTTTTTATTTATTTTTATTTTTATATTTTTTTGTGATGAAGAATAACAACATATATATATATATATATATATATTATATATATATATTATATATATATATATATATATATATATATATATATATATATAGGGAGAGGATCATGAGAGAACTCCATTTTATGGAGAGAACTAGAGAACTAATAATGAAGTATTTTTAATTTAATTAAAAAAATATTTTTAAATTTTTTTTCTTTCATCCTTCTTATATGTTGTTATTATTCACCACAAAAAAAATAAAAATAAAAAAAATAAAAAAAATTAACGAGTAATGCATATATGCAATACACCGTCTTTTTCTATAATGCGTATGTGCAATAGTGTGCATTTTGATATTTGAAATAGTGTTTAATAGCATATATATATATATATATAGTTGTTTGTATTGTTTATTTGCAATAGCGTTATATTATATACAAAAATTAAAAAAAATCGATATAGTGCATATGTGCATTAGTGTTGTATTATATATATGCGATAATGTGTTTTGCATACAATTAATAGTGTCGTATTTGCATCTATTCAATAGTGTGTATTGGATAATGCAATTGTGTTGTATTATATGCAATAAAACACTATTGTATATATGCAATAGGCATTAGTGCACATATGCACTACATTACTACACCGACAAGTTTTTTGTTTTGTTTTTTAGTATCAAAATCATCTTATTAGAATGAAGAAAGAAAAAACATCGCAAAATAATTTTTTTTAAAATAGTTAAAAATAATTCTTTACTAGTTCTCTAGTTCTCTCTTTAAAAAGAGTTCTCTCTAGATTCCACCCCAATATATATATATATATATATATATAGGGAAATGATCAAGAGAGAACTCCTCCTTGGAGATAGAACTAGAGAACTAATAAAGAAGTATTTTTAATTTAATTGAATTGTGTTTTTCTTTCAACCTTCTTATATGTTGTTATTCTTCAACACAAAAAAATATTAAAAAAATTTAAAAAATTAAAAAAAAACTCGTTGTAATGCATATATGCAACACATCGACTTTTTTATAATGCATATGTGAAATATTGTGTATTTTGATATGTGAGATAGTGTTGAATAGCATATATGCAGTTGATTGTATTGTATATTTGCAATAGTGTTATATTATATACAAATATAAAAAATTCGATATAGTGTATATTTACATTAATGTTGTATTACATACATGCGAAAGTGTGTATTTCATACAACTATAAGTGTTGTATTTGCATATATATTCAATAGTGTCTATTTTATAATGTAATTGTAATGCATTATATGCAATAAAACACTATTGAATATATGCAATACGCATTAGTGCACAAATGCACTACATTGACAAGTTATTTTTGTTAGTAACAATATCATATTATTAGAAGGAGAAAGAAAAAGATAACAAAAAATATTTTTTTAAAAATAGTTAAAAATAATTCTTTATTAGTTCTCTAGTTCTCTCTTTAAAAGGAGTTCTCTCTAGATCTCACCCTTATATATATATATATATATATATATATATATATATATATATATATATATATATATATATATATATATATAAGGGTGAGATCTAGAGAGAACTCCATATATATATATATAAACGAAACCTTCATATTTTCTCTCAAGCCACTAGATTGTTTTATTGGTAGATGATGGTTTCCCATGCATTTAACCCGAATTTACGAGTATGGGTCTCACCAAACCCAAGTAGCCATTAAACAGGTTATAACATCTCATTATATTAATAATTAATCTCAACAAATATTTGATATGAAATTTCTCTAAAATAGGGCTATACAAAAAATAATATCCGTGAATTTTCAAAAAGATATTATTTATAATTATAAATAATTTTATAGTATAAAAAATAAGCGGCCATGGGTCTCATCAAAGCCGGATAACTTTTAAACATTTTATAACATCTCATTTATTTGTGAACACTCTCATCATCAATCCCTAAGTATATTATTAATTTTCTTACAATAAATAAAATAAAATACAAAAAAATATATAAATTATAGAAACGTAAAATGTAAAATAAACTCCGTAATCAAACACTAATTTAATTTCTTAATTTGGATTTAGTTACACGATTCTTTTCCCTTTAAGATTAACTTAAATGAAAAGTTTCGCAAAATAATAACAAATTATAACTAATGAACATAAATGAATAAATGTAAAAATTAAATAGATAATTCATTCAACGTTTCATTATAAATGAACACAACCCAACATAAATTAATCTATTTAATGAAACTAAAATCGTAAGTTTTAGTTTATTTATGTTTGCATAGTGTTTTTTTATATATCGTTAGTTTCAAAGGCTTGAATTTAAAAATTAAAATATTAGATAAGTTTATTTTGTATGTGTTTAATATTATATCTAAAGAAAATTTAATTTTGTGTTTTTATTCGTTAGTACATACAATGATTTTATTCATTTAGTTGATTATTTAATCATGGAAATTTTTGGTGTTGTGTTTTGAATTTGTATTTTAGTTATTTGTAAGTATGTTTTTGTTCATGAATGTTGTTTACATGTAACTAGCTTGTATAAGAACACATTATCTTGTATTCGTTAATGTTGTTTATGATGTTTAAAATAAAGTGTTTAGTTATGAATGTTCTTGGTGGTGTGTTTTAGATTTGGATTAAAATTTGATAATTATAGATTGATTAATATTTTCATATATAATATAACACACGAGACGGTATTGTAACATCCCCAAAATTTTGGTCCAAATTTGACAACTTATTAAAGTTGAAGGATCAAAATTATTCTCTAAAATAAGTAGTGAGAAAAGTTAATAAAGAAAATAAAATCAATTTATAAGGAAATAAAAATATTTCTTAAAGAAGTTATCTCATGTAAAGAATATGAAATAAGGAAATTTCATCTCACATTGAAATATGTAAGAAAGTGGAAGCATTCCACATGGGTATAAATAAGGATGTTAAGAATCCATCCTACATGGAAAATGGTAAAGATTTGGAAGCTCTTGATAAATAGATAAAATTCCATATTAATATTCTTTTATGCCTAGCATGCACTCAGTGGTCTTGGCGGAGGGTGCGAAGCACCCGACGGGCACGGGCGATGGGCGCAATGTGGCGCTTTGATGACGCACTTTTGCACTTTGCACGCTCACATCGCCGCGTGCCGCCTTCGTATTTTTGGACAATGGGGGTTAGACCCAGAAGTGACAAGTTACCAAAAGACAAGGGACCAAAAGTGAAAATTCTAATTCAGGAAGCCATCGCGATACGCGATGATCACAGAACAACGGTCATCGCGTATCGCGATGGACCTTGATGAGTCAGTGGACATGTGTCAGCGTGTAGGATGGCGGCGGAGAAAATACGGCGCCGCAATATGCGATAGGATTATCAAGAACCATCGCGTATCGCGATGTGTTGCAAGTTCAGCCTATAAAAGGGGGGGCCACGGCTCATTAATCCCTCACACCAAAATCTTTTCTCTCTCTAGAAATCACTCTCTACCTTGTTTTGCGTGCCGAGAATTGTTTGGCGCATCGAACCTCGCAATCCGTGCCAAATACCCAACGTTTCCTCGAAGTGTGTACCACCCGAAAATAATCCGACATTCTATCTCGATGTACATGCACGTCATGACGGCCACCATATGTCCCCTCGTTTTGCGTTCCAACCTCGAAGTTCGTGCTAAGACTCGAAGTTCTAACAATTTAAGCACCAGTACGCGACATAGAGTAGAAGTGCTGCTCGTACAAGCTTTGGTATATAACTTCGAATACCGTGTAAGGTAGGGGTTATGCCTAAGTCATTATTTTATTATTATTATTATTATTATTATTATTATTATTATTATTATTATTATTATATGGCTTAGACCATAGTCAGGGGTATAGGCCAAATATTGATCATAATTATGTTTACATAAGCTTTAAACATACAAAGAATTATTGTAATGTTTCTTTACAATTAAGAAACACAAATTTTACATTCTTAAAGATATATAGTTTCTTCGTGATTAAGAAACGTAACTGTTTTGGACAAAAATCTGCTAAGGATAATGTATCCAAATCTTTAATTGTGAGGTCTAAGGCTACGGTGTTAACAACGATTATATCAATGAAATTAGGGTGAACAACGTGATTTGTTGCGAGGAAAAACCCCTTGATCTTGATTAGATCAAAGGAAAAAAACCCGGGTGATGACAATTTGTCTATCACCAATTTATTAATAAAAATAAAGGTTACAACGGGTGGAGTTTATGATCAACGAATACAATAATGTTATATGTGTGTTTACAGAGAACTCAGTAGCTAGATTATGTGCGAGTGTAATCGTGTAAGTGACCTAGTATTGATCATAAAATCGATATAAAAAGAAAACACATTAACAACTAATTAACAAGTCCTACATTTCCGCCATCTTCCCACTATCTCCAACGTTGCTTTTGACCACGTGCTTGAGAAGTCCAAGTAGCGAGAATTATGGTGGAATAAGTCTAGTAGCCGTTGCTCTTATTGAATAATAACCTACACGCAGGAAACAATTATTATTAATACATAATGCTGAGGATCCTTGATCCTATCACAGCTCCGAAACCCATTTAGAAGGATAATTGATCCAGATATGTCATCAAGAATAACTTATCCTCAGTGTCAAAATTACCTGTTGTAACAATTTCCCCCCCCCAAATGGCGGGTGTTTATGCTTTACAGCTGGCATTTTGAAATTTGAATCCCTGCAAAAAGTAGATGATTAGATAGTCGTCGGAGATATATATTGTCAAACCCTTGATATTAATCATAAACACCTATATATGCGATCCCTATAATCCTTTTATAACCACACATCCAGGCTGCTCATCAGGTATCCTTTCTTCTCTCTTTATTCGTTTAATATTCTGAAAATATGTATGTTGCCCCTTCTTCTTCTCCTCCCTCTAAACCGTCCGAACTGTCCTTCGACGACTCTGGGTTGGCGGAGATGCAATCCCGAAACCTTTTAGCCAATCCTTCTACGGATATATGCAAGTTCACTGACCCCGAGATCGATGAATTCCGAACACTGTTTCCACCGGAAACCATTTTCCGACCATATGATTCCAGCATTCGATTCGACGTTTATTCTTAAACCTGGGTGTGTTTTCCCACTGGCTACACTTATCCTTTTCTCCTTTTCACACAAAGTTTCTTTGAAACCACCGGAATATCTTATATCCAAGCTGTGCCCATGATTTGGAGGGTTCTAGGTACCATTGAGAGAATTATTGAGGAAGAGAAGATCGACTTCGGCATCCCGGAATTGTCTCACCTTTATACCCTAACCACTCACAGTCCAAGCCGGTTCATACTGAAGTCCAAACCTCGACAACCCCATCCGATTTCAAAAGTGACCTTAAACGATTCCTTTTGGAGGAATTAGTTCTTCTTCGTAATCGCAACTCCATACTTGGTGGGGCTGATTTACCTTTAAAATGGGTCAGAAAGGGTAGGATCCTGGATTCTTAACAAAGACATGATCCGTGATGACCGATCTAACTCTAAATATTTTTTATTTTTTTTATTATTTGCAGTTGAGAATTTTGCTTCCCTGGCCAAGCTAATAGAAGAAAAAACAAAACGATTCCTTGCCCCAGATTCCGAGGTTAGAACTTTTCAAGCCCGATTTGTCGAAGCTTTTTATGAGATCTTCTCAGACTCCAACATGTCAAGTAAGATTAATATAATAATTTGAAATAAATAGAATTAGATAGAGTACTTATCTGTTAATTTATCCCTGTAGGTGCTAAAAAATCTCAGAAGTCTGCCAGTAAATTCTCCTTGGAGGACATCGACAGCATGATTACTCCTCAAGATATCAAGAAGGAAGCTGTGAAGGCAGCAACCACTTCCGAGCCAAAAACTGCAACTACCAGGGCCAAGTCAGCCGCTTCCAAGAGAAAGAGATCTTCCGAGCCCGAAACCCACTTTGATGTGATCCTCACTGTAAGAATCCTGTATGCTGTTGTTTTGAATGTAATGATCCAACATCCTTCTAATCCTTACTTAACTGTTGGTTACAGGCTGTGAACGCTTGCAAAGACCACTATAAAAAGATTGTGAACCAGATGAGTGAGAAGCTGTCCGGGATGGGGAGTGCTATGGTTACCAAAGATAAAGCGTTAATCCAGCTTTCAAAGGACAAAAAGCAGTTGGAGGATCAACTATCCTTAGCAGAATCCCAACACCAATAAGAGGTGAAGTAGGCCACAGAGGAGGCAAAGATGTGGGCTGCCAGGTCGGTGCTGCAGGCAAGGATCAAGATGGCGATGGAAGCCGGTGATCCTGCTTTTGATAAGGTGACCTGGGACGTGAAGAAGTGGAAGACTGCTCTGGCGGCTCTTGGCGGTGAAGAGGATGTGGAAATGACAGAGGGGAAACGAAGATGGAACTAGCGGGGTTAAGGCTGCTTGTATAGGCAATGAAAGATATTAAAGACAAGGTCGGAGCTCATTTTTTTATGTTGATGTTTTTATGGATAATCGGTTGTAACAAACAATAGTAATTAGGGTTTAACGATCAGTGATCCTCAAGGCAATCTTCAGGGGTACCGAAGGTGGATGGATCCTCTGTTTGTTGGGATGAAGCCTTTGGTGCCTATGACTTTTATTTTCCTGCACTTAGTTTTATGATTAGTAACAACTTGCTTTAACCCGGATGGATGGTCCATGCTTTAAATGGTGAAGTCCAGGTTAACTTTTGGTAATTTCAAGCAAGTTTTTCTTAATGAATGAAATCTTTTGACTATTTGCTTGTTATTCATTATTTTGAAAGTTTACTTGATATAATTTTAGATTTATTGAAAGTTTCAAAAAATAATCTTGTGTAAAAGAAAATTTCGGATAGAATATCCTTAAGAAAAGTAATCATAAAAATTTTTAGGATACAATATCCTTAGGAAAAGTAATTATAAAATTTTTAGGATACAATATCCTTAGAAGAAATTCAAAGATTTTAAATCTTCAAACCAAAAAGATTTATAAGGATCTTAGTTAAACAAATGTAAATGGCCAAATAGAAATCATACCATAAGATCTAATCAGACCTAGGTTTCTATTTTGTATAAAAATCTGCTAAGGATAATGTATCCAAATCTGTTAATGTGAGGTCTAGTGCTACGATGATAACAACGATTGTATGAACAAAAATGGAGTGAACACAATGATTTGTTGTGAAGAAAAATCCCTTGATCTTGTCTAGATCGAAGGAAAAAAACCCTGGGTGATGACAACTCTTCGATCACCAATTTATTAATCACAAAAGGGTTACAAGAGTTTTGGAGATTACGATCAATGTTACAATGAATGCTAGTGATTAGAGAGAATTATGAGTTCTGCTCTAGTGTGTGTGAATACAAGTGTTTGCTAATTGATCGTTATCTCTATGTTTATAAAGTAAGTAACAAATAACAAGAATTCCTAATTATCCGCCACTCTTCCATAACTCCTCCAACGTTCATTGACCAGTGCTTGGGAGCTTCCAATAGCGAATATTTAGGTAGACCCAGTCATAGAGTCGTTGCTCTTGTTGAATAATAACCTACACACATGAAACAATTGATAATAATACCAACCTCTGAGGATTCTTGATCTTTGACATGGCTCTGGAACTCTTCAAGAGGATAACTTATCCAGACACATCTTCAAGGATAACATATCCTCAGTATTGAAAATATCAGTCCTAACAATTGCCCCCCCCCCCAAAATGGCAGGTGTTTATGCTTTACAGCTGACATTTTGAAATTTGAATCTTCTGCAAAAACTGGGTGATTAGACGGTTGCCAGAAATTTTACCATCCAACCCTTGATATTAATCATAACCGCCTATATATGTCGTCCCTATATCTTTTATAATCACATATCCAGGCAACACAGTAGGTATCCTTTCTTTTCTCTGTTATTTTCTTTTTTTTTTGATAATAATGTCTGTCACTTCGTCTTCCTTACCTCCTTCTAAAATGTCCGACCAATCTTCCGATGACTCTGGGTTGTCTGAGATGCAACCACAAGACCTAATAGCCAACCCTTCTATCGAATTCTGCAAACTCACGGATCCCGAAGTCGATGAGTTCCGTTCTTTATTTCCGCCAGAAACCGTGTTCCGACCGTTCGACTCCAGCGTCCGTTGCGACGTATACTCACAGACTTGAGTGTGTTTTCGGCTTGCTCTTTCCTTATTGGCTATCGTTATCCGTTCCCCACTTTCACACAAAGCTTCTTCGATTCCACTGGCATATCTTACATCCAGGCTATGCCTATGGTGTGGAGGGTCCTCGACACTATAGAAAGAATCATTGAAGAGGAGAAAGTTGACTTAGGCCTTCAAGAGTTATCCCATATATATACCCTTACTACCCATGGTCCAACCCGATTCATATTGAAATCCAAACCTCGACAACCCCATCCTATTTTAAAAGTCACATTGAATGATTCCTTCTGAAGGAATCAGTTTTTCTTCGTGAAACGTGACTCCATACCCAGAGGGGTTGACCTTCCTTCAAATGGATCAGAAAGGGTAAGATCCCGGATCCTTAATAACGATAAGATCCTTGATGATTAACTTAACCTTGATTCTTCTTTTTATTTGCAGTTGAGAACTTCGCTTCTTTGGCTAAGCTACCTGGAATAGAGGAGAAAACAAAACGGTTCCTTGCACTGGATACTGAGGTCAGAACTTTCCAAGCCCGATTTATCGAAGCTTTTTGTGAGATATTCTCAGACTCCAATATGCCAAGTAAGTTAAATATAATAATTTTGAAATAAATAAAATTAGATAGAATACTTATCTGTTAAATTAATCTTGTAGGCGCCAAGAAGTCTCAGAAATCTGCTAGCAAGTTCTCCTTGGAAGACATCGATAGTATGGTCACTCCTCAAGACATTAAGAAGGAAACTCTGAAGGAAGCAACTAGTTCTGAGCCTAAGACTGCAACTACCAGAGCCAAGTCAGCCGCTTCCATGAGAAAGAGGTCCTCTGATCCCGAAACCCACTATGACACGGTTCTCACTATAAGTATCATGTATCCTGCTATATTGAATTTAAGGATCTAATATCCTTCTAATCCTTGCTTCTTGTCGGTTACAGGCTATGAATGCTTTCAAAGAGCATTATGAAAAGATTGTGAGCCAAATGAGTGACAAGCTGTCTGGGTTAGGGAATGCGGTGGTCAACAAGGATAAAGCTTTAGCCCAGCTCAAGAGGCAGCTAGAGGATCAGATATCCACAGCATATGCCCAGCGCCTAGAGGAAGTCAAGCAAGCGACAGAAGAGGCTAAGATGTGGACAGCTAGGTCGGTGTTGCAAGCAAGGATTAAGATGGCGATGGAGGCCGGTGATCCTGCTTTTGATAAGGCGACCTAGAATGTGCAGAAGTGGAAGACTACTCTGGCGGCTCTTGGTGGCGATAAGGACGTGGAGATGGCTGAGGAGAAAGAGGCCGGGACGAGCGGAGTCAAGGATGTGGCTGAAGCCGGTGAAGGAGTGGGTGCTGCAGAAGGCGAGGAAGCAGCTTGAATGGGCGATGAAGGATATAGAAGACAAGGCCTGAGCCCATTTTTTTATGTTGATGCTTTGATGGATAATTCGGTTGTAATAGAAAATAGTAATTAGGATTTAAGGATCACTGATCCTCAAGACAATTCTCAGGGGTACCGAAGGTGGATGGATCCTTTGTTTTTAGGGATGAAGCCTTTGGTGCCCCTGTTATTTATTTTCCTGCACTTATGAACAATTAGTACTACTTACTTAACCTGGGTGGATGGTCCATATTTCGTATGTAGAAATCCGGGTTAATGATTTTGGATAAGTCCTTGTGACTTATGTTTAATAATATAAAACTTTTAACTATTTGCTTGTTATTGTTAAAGTTTGTGTAATATAGATTTAGCTTTATTGAAAGTTTCAAAAATTTTCGTTGATTGAAAGAAATGTTTTTGATAGAAGATTATAAAAAAATAAAATTTAAGATAGAATATCCTTACAATTAGAAAGAAAACTTTAGGAAAGAACATTCTTCAGCCTAAACTTTAGGATAGAATATCCTTAAAAATAAGGAGAAATTTTTAGGATTCAATATCCTTAGAGAAATAATTCAAAAACTATCAACTCTTTAAACAAAAAATACTCATAATAAAGTTATAAGTAGGAATTGTACCACAATGTTTAAATGGACCTTAGTTACCCTAAGTGCAGAATCTTCTGTGATCCTTGTAGAAACAAGCTAAGGATCTTGAATCCATAAATCTTAATTCTTGCTATTGAACTCAGAACATCTGTTGCAAAGAGCTCATAAGATTAATTGGGGTTAAACCCATTAAGCTGGGGACAAGCCCGTACAACTGGGGAAAAGCCCGTGAACTGGGGACAAGCCCAAAAACTGGGGACAAGCCCAAAAACTGGGGATAAGCCCAAACTGGGGACGAGCCCAAAAACTAGGGACAAGCTCAAAAACTGGGGACAAGCCCAAACTGGGGACTGGCCCAATATACGGATGTTAACTGGGGACTCGCCCAAACAGGGATTTAGACCAAACGTGAAATAACATGAAAATGTTGTAAACCGGTGATATGGTACGTCTACCATAAATCGTAGGATCCTCCATATAGCCGAAAACAACGAAATTGTCAGCAACTAAGCGTGTACCGGTCCCGCTGCCCCGGACTATACATTGGATAGCGTGCGCTCCAGGCGAGAGTGTAGAAACTCTAAGTTATAAGAAAGGTGAAAACCTTTAAACCTTAGGGGATATGACCATCGGGGGTCATATCCAATCGTGGGCTAGGACAAGGGAAATAGCTTAGTACCTTAAATATAAAGGAGAGGTGGCCAACCTCTTGATCATTGAATATCTCATTAATATCCTGCATTGTTACTTAAAACTTGGAAAATACAAATGTTAAGAATATGCTATCCTTAAATAAGCAAAAATAAAAAATGAATAAGTGATTAGATTGATATTACTGATTTTAGGATGCTTGATCCTTTAAGGATACTTGATCCTCAGAGGATACTTGATCCTGATCAGAAAAAGTATTTCTTGAGGTGGATAGCATTCCATGCTCTTGGTAACCTGTTGCCTTCCATAGTGAGCAAATGATATGCTCCCTTTCCGGCCTCCGATTCAATCAAATAAGGACCTTTCCACTTGGGTGCTAGCTTCCCATAAGCCGGATTGGTTGTATTCTGGAAGGCTTTTCTCAAGACTAGTTCTCCTTCTTGAAATCTTCTGATTATGATATTCTTGTTGTATGCCACATCTACCCTTTGTTGATATGCCGCCATTCTGATTTTGGCAAGGTCTCTGAGTTCTTCAACAGTATCTAAGTCTTCAAGAAGGATTTCTTCATTGGCATCAGGATCACAGATGCTTGTTCTGGCTGTAGGAACCACCATCTCTGTTGGGATTACAGCTTCTGATTCAAACACTAATGAGAAGGGTGTTTGGACCGTTGCATTCTTGGGTGTTGTCCTGTCAGCCCAAAGAACATAAGGTAGCTCTTCAGCTCACTTTCCTTTCTTGTATCCTAGCTTATTTTTTAGGTTGTTGATGAAGATCTTGTTCCTTGACTCTGCTTGGCCATTAGCTTGAGGATGTACTGGAGTAGATGTAATCATCTTGATGCCCCAACTGTCACAAAAGTTAGTGGTTCTTTTCCCGATAAACTGGGAACCATTGTCAAAAATAATTTCTGAAGGAATGCCAAATCTAGTAATAATATTTCTTTTAATGAAGGATATCACCTCTTTTTCGCGAACTTGAACAAAAGCTTCTGCTTCTATCCACTTTGAAAAGTAGCCAGTCATTGCAAGCATAAATAATTTTCCTCCTAGTGCCTTAGGCAGTTTACCTGCAATATCCATGCCTCACTTCATAAAAGGCCATGATGAACATATAGGATACATAGGTTCTGCTGGTTGATGTAGGATGTTTGCATGCCATTGACAAGCATCACATTTCTTTGAGTACACCATGGCGTCTCTTTTCATTGTTGGCCAGAAGTATCCTGTTCTTAGAATCCTAGAAAACAGAGCTCTACCTCTAGTGTGATTACCACAATCACCTTCGTGAAAGTCTTTGAGCACCTCTAGAATTTCAGGATCCTCGATGCTCCTCAAGTATGAACCTGCAAGAGATTTTCTATATAGCATATCATCTAACAAAATATATTGTGATACCTTGAGTTTGAAAGATTTGGGATTCTCCGTGGCTGGAATCTCTCCAGTTTGAATGTATCTCTTAATTAGGAGGATACATGATCCTTGGCTAGCTGAGGATAATGGATCCCAAAGTACGATCTGTTTGTCAGTTGTTATCTCTCTAACTTCTTGTTCTCCTATTGCTGGCGAGAGTATATGGATGATTGGGATCTTCATATCTTCTGGAATTTTCAAGGATGAGGCTAAATTTGCTAAGGCATCTTCCCCAGCAATTTCTTCTCTTGGTACATGTATGATACTAAACAACTCGAAGGATTTTGCTAACTCCTTCACAGTTTCTAAAATTTGATCATTTTTTCACCTTCACGGTATAAGAACCATTAAAGTGGTTAGTTATAAGTAAAGAATCCATATAAACTTGAAGATACCTGATCCTCATTTGTTTGGCTAAAAGTAAACCTGTGATGAGTGCTTCATACTCTGCCTTATTGTTGGTGGCTTGAAATGCACATGCAATGGACTGGGGTATTATGTCCCCCTGTGGCGATTTCAGTAGTTTGCCTAATCCCGTTCCTCTTACGTTGGATGCTCCATCTGTGAAGAGGATCCAAGGATCCTTGGTTTCTACTAGTTGTTGGACTTCTAAACTAGCTTTCTTTTGCATGTCATTGCTGAAATCAGCCACAAATTCTGCTAGTGCCTGCAACTCGATAGCTGTTCTAGGCTTATACTGAATGTCATATGCACTCAGCTTCACAGCCCATTTGGCCATTCTACCTAACAATTCTGCTTTCTAATAACATTCTTAACAGGATAGTTAGTTCTTAATATAATAGTATGAGTCTCAAAATAATGTCTTAATTTAGTGGAAGCCATAATAAGTGCAAGAATTAATTTTTATAAATGAGAATACCTGGCTTCTGCATCTAATAGACTTTTACTTACATAATAAACGGGATGCTGTTCATCTTTATGGTCCTTCACAAGGACAACACTTACAACATTTCCTGAAACGACTAGGTAGAGATATAAGGATTCTCCATCCACAGGCTTCATTAGTGCTGGAGCTGAGGATAAGTAATCCTTTAATGCTTTGAGGGCGACTTCATGCTTCTCTGTCCATTCAAACTTTTTGTTTTTCCTAAGGATGTCATAGAAGTCTTTGCACTTCTCCGAGGATCTGGAAATGAATCTATTGAGAGCAGCTATTCTTCCCATCTGTCTTTGGACATCTTTAGCATTTACAGGGGATTTCAAGTTTACGATGGCTTCTATCTGTTCAGGGCTTTCTTCTATTCCTCTTTTGGTCACTATGTATCCTAGGAACTTCCCAGCCTTGACACCAAAGTGGCATTTTGAAGGATTCAACTTCATATTGTACTGATCCAGGATGTTGAAAGCTTCTTCAAGATCTTTGAGGTGATCCTCAGCTCTCTTGGACTTCATCACCATATCATCTGTGTAGACTTCCATGGTTTTGCCTAGCTGATCCTTGAACATCATGTTGACCAGTCTTTGATATGTTTCCCCTGCATTTCTTAGTCCAAACGGCATAACAATATAGCAATATATGCCGGTAGGAGTCATTAATGCTGTATCCTCTTGATCAGATGGTTCCATCTGAATTTGTTGAAATCCAGAGGAAGCATCCATAAAGGTAAGGATCTCATGTCATGTCGTTGTATCCACCATGTAATCTATATGTGGTAACGGGAAAGGATCCTTGGGGCATGCCTTGTTTAAATCAGTAAAATTGACACACACCCTCCACTTTCTATTCTTTTTGGAAACAACCACATTAGCTAACCATCGAGGATACTTAACCTCTCTGATCATACCGGCCTTAAGAAGTTTTTCAACTTCTTCTTGTATGATCGTGTTCCTCTCAGGAGCGAATTTCCTTCGCTTCTGATGGACGGATTTAATTGATAAATCAAGGCCTAACTTGTGAGTAAATACCTCCTTAGAAATACCTGTCATGTCTGAATGTTTGAAGGCAAATGTGGACTTTATTCGCTTTAGAAAGGATATCATATCCTCATTGATTTCACTAGGGATACTGGATCCAAGGAACACTTTCGCATCTGGATCCTCGGGGTCCAAGGATACTTGCTTTAATTCCTTCTCACGAGCTTCCAGCATGTCCCTAGGATGTTGTTGTGGTTGCTATGCTATCGTTTGTTTAGCCACTGGCTTCATTGATGAGGAGTAGTAGTTCTTGGCTTCGACTTGGTTACCATCTATCCTTACCACTCCACCAAGGAGTTGGTAGTTTGATGCATTGATGGTAAGTAGAGGCCACTGCCTTCATCCCATGTAGCCAAGGCCTGCCTAAAATAACATTGCAACAAGAAGGTTATATGTAACACAAAATTTTTGGTAAGGCTTTAACCCTTCGATGTATATTGGGAGTTTGATGTCCCCCAATGTCTTTTTGGTTTCTCCACTGAAGCCGACTAATACCGACGTCCTCGGGATGATTTCTGAGTCTGGGATGTTCATCTTTTGAAAGACGTCATGTTGGATGAAGTGGACCGAGCTTCCACCATCGACAAGGATCCTGCGTACATAATGGTTAGCAATAAACAAAGTAACAATCAAACTGTCATGATGTGGATCCTGGATGCTTGATTTATCTTCTTCATCAAAGAATATCCTTTTGTAAGTCATCAAGGTGGTGGATATAACCGGTCGTTCCCCGTTATCCAACTTGGTCTCTTTGGCCAACCTCTTGGCTGCGGAGAAAGAAGTTCCACATATGTCTGAGCCACCAGAAATGAAGTTGATCACTTGAGTATCTGGTGGGGGCAGAGTTGCTTTTTGAGGACCCTCTTCAGGATCCTGGATCCTTGACTTCTTTCTTCCCAACAGCTCTTTGAAGTGGCCCTTTCTCAGGAGGTACCCAATTTCCCTCCTTAAACCGATGCAATCGTCCTTCGTGTGGCCAAAATCTTCGTGGAAGGCACACCATTTGGACTTGTCTCTGAAGGTGGTTGACTTTTCATTTTTTCGGTGCCGCTCGCTTTCTCACCTAGATCCTTCAAGGAACAAATTAAACCATGAGTTTCTACTGAGAAGCAATACTCTGAGATGCTGGGGTAATCCTCATCATCATCCTCTTCTTCAACGACTCGAACGTTTTGATTTTTGAATTTCGAGTAGGGCTTCGAGTTGTTGTTCTTGAATGAGAATCCTTGCTTCTTATATAAATATTCTTGCTTTGTTTAATTCCCCAGGAGATACTGGATCCTCTTGTCATATTCCAACCGTATGAATTTGAGTGCCCTATTTCTAAATTCATCTAAGTACTGTTTTGGATAAAAATCAGCTAAGAATAATGTATCCAAATCTGTAAATGTGAGGTCTAGTGTTATGATATTAACAACGAATGTATGAACGAAATTGAGATGAACACAACGATTTGTTGTGAGGAAAAACCCTTTAACCTTGTTCAGATTAAAGGAAAAAAACCCCGGGTGATGACAACTTGTCGATCACCGATTTATTAATAACAAAAAGGTTACAAGTGTTTGGAGATCGTGATCGATGTTACAAAGTAAGCTATTGTGTAGAGAGAGTTATTGATTCTGCTCTAGTGTGTGTGAGAGTACAAGTGTATTCTAATCGATCATATCTCTATGTTTATAAAAGAAATACATATAACAAAAATTCCTAACTATCCGCCACTATTCCACTATTCCTCCAACGTTCATTGACCACGTGCTGGGAGCTTCCAGTAGCTAAATTTAAGGTAGACCAGGACACAAAGCTGTTACTTCTGTTGTACAATAACCTACACACATGAAACAATTGTTAATAATACTAACCTCAAGGATCCTTGATCCTTGGCATGGTTCTGGAGCTCTTTAGGAGGATAAATGATCCAGACATATCTTCAAGGATAATATATCCTCAGCAGAGAAAATATCAGTCCTAAAAATTGCCCCCAAAAATGGCGGGTGATAGTGGAACACAGCTGTCATTTTGAAATCCAAATCTTCTGCGAAAACTAGATGATTAGATGGTTGTCAGAAATATTTACCATTTGACCCTCGATATAATCATAACCGCCTATAAATGCAGCCCTATATCCCTTTTATAATCACATATCCAAGCGACACGGCAGGTATCTTTTCTTTCTTCTCTTATTTTCTTTGATAATAATGTCTATCATTTCATCTTCTTTACCTCCTTCTAAACCTTCCGAGCAATCCTCCGATGACTCTGAGTTGTCGGAGATGGAGCCACAATGCCTCATAGCCAACCCTTCTATAGAGATTTGCAAACTCACGGATCCAGAAGTTGATGAGTTCCGTTCGTTGTTTCCACCGAAGACCCTATTCCGACCGTACAAATCCAGTATCCAAAGCGACGTGTACTCAAAAACCTGGGTGTGTTTTCCGGCTTGCCCATTCCTTATTGGCTACAGTTATTCGTTTCCTCCTTTCACTCAAAGTTTCTTCGATTCCACCGGCATATCCTATATACAGGCTATGCCTATGGTTTGGAGAGTTCCCAGCATCATAGAAAGGATTATTAAAGATGAGAAAATCGACTTTGGCCTCCAAGAACTGTCCCATCTTTACACTCTTACTACCCACGGTCATGCCCTATTTATCTTGAAATCTAAGCCTCGACAACCCTATCCAATTTTGAAAGTCACTTTAAACGATTCCTTCAGGAGGAATCAGTTTTTCTTCGTAAAAAGTGACTCCATACCCGGAGGGAATGACCTTCCTTCAAAATGGGTTAGAAAGGGTAGGATCCTGGATCCCTAAAAAATGATAGGATCCTTGATGTTTAATTCTGACTTTGATTATTCTTTTCTTTTTGCAGTTGAGAACTTTGCTTTTTTGGCTAAATTACCTGGCACAGAGGAAAAAACAAAACGGTTCCTTGCACTGTATACCGAAGTTAGAACATTTCAAGCCCGATTCGTCGAAGCCTTTTGCGATATCTCCTCGGATTCAAATATGTCAAGTAAATTCATTAAAAATAATTTTAAAGTAAATAAAACTGGATAGAATACTTATCTGTCAACCGGATTTGTGTAGGTTCCAAGAAGTTTCAAAGTTCTTTTAGAAAGTTCTCTTTGGAAGACATCGACAGTATGCTCACTCCTCAAGACATCAAAAAAGAAATTCTGAAGACGGCCACCAGTTCCGAGCCCAAGACTGCAACGGCTAGAGCTAAGTCCGCGGCTTCTAAAAGAAAGAGGTCCTTCGATCCCGAAACCCATTATGACACAGTCCTCTCTATAAGTATCCTGTATCCTGCTGTGTTGAATTTAAGGATCCAATATCCTTCTAATCCTGACTAAATGGTTAATTACATGCAATGAATGCTTTCAAGGAGCATTATGAAAAGATTGTAGGCCAGATGAGTGACAAGCTATCTGGGTTAGGGAATGCGGTGGTCAACAAGGATAAGGCTTTGGCTCAGCTTAAGAGACAACTCGGGGATCAGGTATCCACAGCAGATGCCCAGCGTTAAGAGGAGGTCAAGCAGGCAACGGAGGAGGCCAAAATGTGGGCGGCCAGGTCAGTGCTGCAAACAAGGATCAAGATGGCGATGAGGGAATACGGTGGTCAACAAGAACAAGGCTTTGGCTCAGCTTAAGAGACAGCTCGGGGATCAGGTATCCACAGCAGATACCCAGCGTCAAGAGGAGGTCAAGCAGGCAATGGAGGAGGCCAAAATGTGGTCGGCCAGGTCAGTGCTGCAAGCAAGGATCAAGATGGCGATGGAGGCCGGTGATCCTGCTTTTGACAAGACAACCTAGACTGTGAAGAAATGGAAGGCTACCTTGGCGGCTCTTGGCGGTGATGAGGATACTCAGATGGCCGAGGAGGATGTTGTTGGACCGAGCGGGGTCAAAGATGTGATTGAAGGTGGTGAAGGAGTAGGTGCTGCAGAGGGTGAAAACGCAGATTAAGTGGGCGATGAAGGATAAAGAAGACAAGGCCCAAGCCCACTCTTTGTTTTTTATGTTGATGGTTTTATGGATAATCTGGTTTGTAATAAAAAATAGTAAGTAGGATTTAAGGATCACTGATCCTCAAGACAATTTTCAGTGGTACTGAAGGTGGATGGATCCTCTGTTTGTGGGGATGAAACCTTTAATGCCTCTGACTTTTATTTTCCTGCATCTTAGAAACAATTAGTAACATTTACTTAACCCGGGTGGATGGTCCATCTTTAGTATGGTGAAATCCGAGTTAAGGATTTTGGATAAGTCTACGTGACTTATATTAATAATAATCTAAAACTTTTGACTACTTGTTTGTTATATGTTAAAAGCTTGTTTGATATAGTCTTAGTCTTATTGAGAATTTGAAGAAATAATTCTGAGTAAATATTTTTAAGATAGGATATCCTTAAGAAAAAGCGATTATAGAAATTCTTGGATATAATATCCTTAGAAATATAATTAAAAATTTTAGGATTGAATATCCTTATAAAATAATTCAAAGATGTTAAATCCTTAAACGAAGGGATATATAAGGATCCTAGTTAAACCAATATAAATTTAAAAGTAGAAATCATACCATAAGGTCTAAGTAGACCTAAGTTACCGTAAGTATTGAACCTTCAGTGATCCTTGTAGGAATAAGCTAAGGATTTTGAATCCATAAGTCTTGACTCTTGTTATTGTACTTAGAACATCTGTTGCAAAGAACTTATAATATTAATTAGGGTTAAACCAGTTAAGCTGGGGACAAGCCCGTGCAACTGGGGGCAAGCCCGTGAACTGGGGACAAGCCCAAACTGGGGACAAGCCCAAAAATTGGGGATAAGCCCAAACTGGGGAAAAGCCCAAAAACTTGGGACAAGCCCAAACTGGGGAATGGCCCAAGGATACGGATGTCAACTAGGGACTCGCCCAAACTGGGATTTAGCCTAAACGTGAGTAACGTGAAAACGCCAAAACCTTAGCTAACATGAAAATGTTAGAAACCTTTGTCTTGAGATAACGTGAAAACGTTATAAACCGGTGGTATGGTACGTCTACCATAAATCGTAGGATCCTCCATATAGCCGAAAGCAACGAAATTGTCAGCCACTAAACGTGTACTGGTCCCGCTACCCTTGACTATACGTCGGATAGCGTGCGCTCCAGGCGAGAGTGTAGAAACTCTAATTTATAAGAAAGGTGAAAACCTCTAAACCTTAGGGGATATGGCCATTGGGGGTCATATCCAATCGTGGGCTAGGCCAAGGAAAATAGTAAAGTACATTAAATATAAAGGAGAGGTGGCCAACCTCTTGATCATTGAATATCTTACTAATCATCCTGCATTGTTACTTAAAACTTGGAAAACACAAGTATTAAGAATACGTTATCCTTAAATAAGCAAAGATAAAAATGAATAAATGATCAGATAGATATTACCAATTTTAGGATCCTTGATTCTTGAAGGATACTTGATCCTCAAAGGATATACTTGATCCTGATCATAAAAAGTATTTCTTGAGGAGGATAGCATTCCATGCTCATAGTAACATGTTGTCTTCCATAGTGAGCAAATGATATGCCCCTTTTACTGCTTCCGACTCAATCAGATAAGGGCCTTCCCACTTGGGTGCTAGCTTTCCATCAGCCGGATTGGTTGTATTTTGGAAGGCTTTTCTCAGGACTAAATATCCTTCTTGAAATCTTCTGATCCTGAAGTTCTTATTGTATGCCCCAACAACCTTTTGTTGATAAGCTGCCATTCTGATCTTGGCTAGTTCTTTGAGTTCTTCAATAGTATCCAAGTCTTCAAGGAGGATTTTTTCATTGACCTCAGGATCATGGATGCTTGTTCTGGCTGTTGGCACCACCAGTTCTGTAGGGATAACTGCTTCTGACCCAAACACTAATGAGAAGGGTGTTTGGCCCGTTGCATTCTTGGGTGTTGTCCTGTCAGCCCAAAGAACATAAGGTAGCTCTTCAGCCCACTTTCCTGTTCTGGATCCTAGCTTCTTTTTCAAGTTGTTGATGATGATCTTGTTGCTTGACTCTGCTTGGCCATTAGCTTGAGGATGCACTAGAGTAGAGGTAATCATCTATTTTTCGCGGACTTGAACAAAAGCTTTTGCCTCTATCCACTTTGAAAAGTGTTAGCGCACGGAAATTTGACATTGTGGATACGTTATCCTAGCATATGTTCTTGGATCCGTAATCCTTAGTCAGATCCTGTCAGGATCACGGATCCCTAGTATTTATTATTTACTAACGATTGTTTCTCATGTGTAGTCTTATATTTGATAGATATAACAGCTCCAGGACGTGGTCTACCTAATATTTCGCTACAAGGCACCTTCAGCACCTGGTCAATAGTGAAGACTAAGCTAGTGGGAGTAGTGACAAGAAAATAGGACTTTGTGTTAGTTGTTATTTTCTATTTAAACATGAGATAATTGATCAGTTAGAACACACCTTGTAAACACACACACCTGAGCATTCTCTCTATCACAGCTCGTTCACTTAGCTATCATTGTAATACTGATCAATATCTCCACCCATTGTAACCTGATTTTTTCATTAATAAATTGGTGATTGACGAGTTGTCATCACCTGGGGTTTTTTTCTTTTGATCTGAACAAGATCAAAGGGTTTTTCCTCGTACCAAATCACAGTGTTCATCTCTATTTCGTTCATATAATCACTGTTACCGTTTTAGCACTAAACCTCACATAACAGATTTGGATACATTATCCTTATCAGATTTTTGTTCAAAACAATTTGGGGCCCACCGTGGCGAAATTGGTGCTATAATCCATATTACTACTATTAATTTTCGATTTTTTCATACCCATATCACTATCAATGGCCTCTCAATCAACCTCTGCTTCATCAACCATGCCCTCATCGGTTCCTCTCTCATCAAGGACTTTGCCACCGATGCCTCCGCAAATCACGGGGGCACAACGGCCTGCTGCTACTTGAAGCAAGATGCAACTACCAGTCTTCCAGAGCTCGAAAACCGCTGCTGTTGCGTCGGTGGTTAAAACTAACAGTGATGTTTCATCTACGTTTTCGCAGGTTAAAGCATACATGGAGCAGTAGAATAAGCCCAACTAGAGGATCCTTCGTGAGATAGAAGATCTCAAGAAGCCTAAGAGGCCAGCGGAGGGTCACACTCCCCTGATCCCCAGGATGCTGGATTTCACGAGTCCAGGATCCATGGCTTAGTTCACACAAGGATCATCTATCCTTCAACAGGGGTCCATGGGTCAACAGACTCAAGGATCCTCGTTGTTCCAGCAAGGATCATCTATCCTTCAACAGGGGTCCATGAGTTAACAGACTCAAGGATCCTCGTTGTTCTAGCCAGGATCATCTATCCTTCAACAGGGATCCATGGGTTAACAGACTCAAGGATTCTCTTGGTTCAGCCAGGATGATCTACCCTTCAGTAAGGGTCCATGGGTCAGCAAACTCAAGGATCCCCATACTTCCAACAAGGATCATCCATCCTTCCACCAGGATCCTCTGGGTTATATCACCAAGGATCCTATAATTACCAACCTCAAGGATCCTTCTTTCAGAATCAAGAATCCTCAGGAGTTCAACATCAACGATCCTCTGAAGTCCATGAAGGAGATATAATCCCCATGCAGACCATAGCTTCTAGAGGACCAACTCCTATCGCAAACTCCATTCATCCCAGCTACTCATCCGGTATGCCAACCTTCGCCCAACAAAGAGGTAACTTGTATGATCCTATATCCTTTAACGCTAACCGTGATCCCATGCAGGATGCAGGTATCAACCAAGCTATTGCCAAGGAGCTACCGAAGCTCAAGGATATGATATCCAGCGTTCTCGGGGTGATACGACCAATCCCCGAGATACCTGAGGGAAGCCACAAGTTATCCAGATTTGCTCCACCTATCTGTGATGCTGAAATACCGAAGCGATTCCAAACCCCCAACATGAAGACTTACGACGGGACCACTGATCCTGAAGAATATGTGGCACAATACATTGAAAGGATGGAGATCAATCCTATTCCTGAGAGACTCAAGGAAGCTTGCTTGTGCAAAGGCTTCGGATCTATACTGTCAGGATCAACATTAAAATGGCTGCTAAGTCTTCCTCCCTTTTCAGTTACTTCCTTTTCACATTTAGTTAACTTGTTCAACAGTCAATTTTCCTATAGCAGGAAATTTGAGAATTTAACTAGTGATTTATACCGAGTTATCCAACCAAGTGATGAATCCCTTAGTGATTTTGTTACGAGGTTCGGCAGGAAAGCTCTGGAAATCCCTAATCTTGACATCGCTACTGCTTTTAAATCCTTCAAGATGGGACTTCAGAGGGGCTCCCCCTTTTATGACGATATTGTGATGACTCCTTGCAGGTCTCTAGATGAAGTAAGGAACAGAGCACTAAGGTTTATACGGCTGGAAGATGACAAAAAGGATCCAAGAAAGATTGGGGGCTCAGACAAAACAAGATTCCCCTGACAAGAATAAAGGATCCTTGTATAGGAACAATAACTCAAAGTCGTACAAGAAGTTCAACAATCAAAACGTGCGAGCAGTCGAAGAAGGAGATGATGATGAAGACTATCCCTGCATCTCTGAGTATTGTTTCTCCATAGATACCCATGGCTTGATTTGTGCCATGAAGGATCTAGGGGAGAAAACAAGGTGGCCCTGAAAGAACTAGAAGACAACCACCTTCAAATACAAGTCTAAGTGGTGTGCCATCCACGAAGATTTTGGCCACATGACAGATGAGTGCATTGGCTTAAGGAGGGAAATTGGATACCTCCTGAAAGCCACTTCAAAGAGCTCTTGGGAAGGAAGAAATCCAAGATCCATGATCCTGAAGATCTTCCACAAAAAGCAACACCACTACCACTAGATGCTCACGTGATCAACTTCGTCTCCAGAGACTATGAAATATTTCAAACTTCTTGTCCTGCAGAAGAAAAGCCCGCAGAAGAATTCAAGTTGGACGATGAAAGAAGACCACTCATCCCTACTACTCGAATAACTGATAAGAGAATCTTCTTCGATTCGAGTATCCAAGATCCTCACCAGGATGAACTAGATGTGCGAATGGTCAATTTCATATCTGGAGGATCAGACATATGTGGAACTTCCTTCTCCGCAGCAAAAAGGCTCGCCAAAGAGATTAAGTTGGATAACGGAGACCGACCAATAGTATCCACCACTTTGACGACAGACAAAAAGATCTTCTTCGATGAGGAAGAAAAACTAAACATCCAGGATCCTCACCATGACAGTTTGATTATTACTTTATTTATTAACCATTATGTACGGAGGATCCTAGATGACGGAGGGAGCTCGGTCAACATCATCCAGCATGATGTCCTCAAGAAGATGAACATACCAGATTCGAAGATCATCCCTAGAACATCAGTGCTGTCGGTTTCAGTGGAGAAACCAAGAAGACACTGGGGGACATCAACCTCCCAATTTATATTGAAGGGTTAAATTCATATAAAAAATTTTGTGTTATTGATAACCTTTCTTGTTGCAATGTTATTCTAGGTAGGCCCTGGCTGCATGGAATAAAGGCGATGGCCTCAACTTACCACCAATGCATCAAACTACCTACTCCATGGGGAGTTGTGAAGACAGTTGGTGATCAGGCGGAGGCCAAGAACTATTATTCCTCATCAATGAAGCCAACAGCCAAACAAACTATAGCATAGTAACCACAGCAACATCCTAGGGACGTACTGGAAGCTCGGGAGAAAGACATTAAAGAAGTATCCTTGGATTTCGAGGATCCAGATGTAAAGGTGTTCCTAGGATCCAATATTCCCAACAAGATCGAGGAGGATTTGGTATCCTTCTTAAGGTGAAGAAAATATACCTTTGCCTTTAAACATTCAGACATGACAGGTATTTCAAAGGAGGTAATCACTCATAAATTAGGCCTCGATTTATCTATTAAACTCGTCCATCAGAAGCAAAGAATATTCGCTCCTGAGAGGAACAAGATCATACAAGAAGAAGTTGAAAAACTTCTTAAGGCCGGTATGATCAGAGAGGTTCAATATCCTTGATGGTTGGCTAATGTGGTTGTTGTTTCAAAAAAGAATGGAAAGTGGAGGGTGTGTGTGTTGATTTTACAGATTTAAACAAGGCATGCCCCAAGGACCCTTTCCCGTTACCACATATAGACTCCATGGTGGATGCAACGGCAGGACATGAAATGCTTACCTTTATGGACGCTTCCTCTGGATTTCAACAAATTTAGATGGAACCATCTGATCAAGAGGATACGACATTCATGACTCCTACCTGCATATACTGTTATATTGCTATGCCATTTAGACTAAGAAATGCAGGGGTAACATATCAAAGACTGATGTTCAAGGATCAGTTAGGCAAAACCATGGAAGTCTATATAGAAGACATGGTGGTGAAGTCAAAGAAGGCTGAGGATCACCTCAGGGATCTTGAAGAAGCATTCAATATCCTTGACCAGTATAACATGAAATTGAATCTGTCAAAATGCCACTTTGGTGTTAAGGCTGAAAGTTTCTGGGATACATGGTGAATTAAAGAGGAATTGAAGCAAGCCCAGAGCAGACTGAAGCCATCATCAACCTGAAGTCGCTAGAAAATGCCAAGGATGTCCAAAGGCTCACAGGAAGATAGCCGCTCTCAACAGGATCATCTCAAAATCCTCTGAGAAGTGCAAAGATGTCACACCCCGGTCGTAATGGCGGAAAACCGAGGCGTGGCGACTAGGTCGTGATTGATTGAGCACAATAGTATAAAAGTCTAAATGCATAAACATAACCAAACTGTCAAATATTACATCATCCAGGTAACATGAAACAAATTGTTTTAATACAAAATATCAAGTTTCCAAACAACTCCTAGCCTAGCCTTCATCTCTCTAAGGCCTCTATCAGCTATTAGCTACTTCCTGCTTCATTTCCTGAAAACATGTAATAAGACGTCAACTACAAAAAGTAGATGAGTGAATTCATAGGTTAACTAATACTGTAGTGATAAGCCCTACACAAGCGTACTAGGCTAAGTTGTAGGGGTTTATATATAGGGTGTACCATCGGCTAACCCACCACTCCTACAACTTATCCTACTAAGCTTGGTATGCTTATCATCTCAACTGAATCTGCAAGAGTTTCGTATAAAGATTCCAATTATTGTTTCCATGCATGCAGGAGGAACGGTATCAAGGATATATGTATAAGATACCCAAGAATCATATGTAACCATGCCATGATGAAAAATGATAATGATGCATAATGATCACACAAGACCTGACATCGACCCCACACAAGACCACACTATGCTACTTGATTTCCTTGATGGTAACCCAAATCGATCACTTTGGGTACCATGAGAGAATTCTAAAGCGTACTTTAGTATCTCTTGGATTCCTAATCGATCACTTAGGAGATCCTTCGGATCCTTAATCGAACACTTAAGAGATCCTTCGGATTCTTAATCGAACACTTAAGAACCCCATAGGTCACGTGTATTCTAAATCGATCACCTTAGAATCCCACATCTAGTGACGGCCTGTCTACCAATCGACCACTTGGAGATCAAACCTATGCACTATTGTGACCTATATTGCCACTGTTCACACGATCACAAGACTGACCAATGAATAATGTGTTTTCATGATAAAGTATAACGGGTACATGACTTTGATTTCCAAACGTCCAATGTTCCCTAAACGCTGAGTGATTCCCATATTTACTCCTGAATATTTGATTATGCATACACAACTTCCGAGAAAGTTAAGGTACGCGTAACCTGCCATGATTACTTGTTTTCCCAATGTTCATTGTTTGCAAAAGATTTGTCAAGTGTTTATGATAAGTAATGTTTGAATAAATGTGTTTTGTCAAAACGTGTACATTTACCATGTTTTCACCCCCAATGATTTGAAAGGCTTTAAAAGAAAAATGGGGGCTATGAACTCACCTTGTTGACTAGGTGTGGTTGCTAGGGCGGTCGGGTGCTGTCAAACGTCGATCCTCTAAGTCTAGACAAGGACATAATAAGTTAACAACGCAGTTTAAGTCTAAGAGTGTAAGCCTTACACGATCTCGAGCAAAAACTAGGTTTTAAAGACGAAACAGCTTGGTTCTGACCTGATTCGATCGAATAGGAACACATTCGATCGAATAGACACACATTCGATCGAATAGACACACATTCGATCGAATAGACACACATTCGATCGAATAGAAACACATTCGATCGAATAGACAGACGTTCGATCGAATACGAAGCTCATTCGGTCGAATGAGTTGGAGACCATTCGGTTGCTTTCCTATTCGGTCGACTGGACTGGTTCGATCGACACATTCGATCGAATGAACTGATTCGATCGACTGGTTCGATCGAATGAACTGATTCGATCGACTGAAAGCTGGGCGACGGAGATACCCACGGGTTTTCCAGATTTTCCAGATTTTTGACCCAAAATCGAAGTTTTTGACATGGAAATGCTCGGGATTGAAAGGGGTATCGATTCCTAGTACTTTTAAACACAAAAGCTTGCATTTTGACACCAAAAATGACGGTTTTTGACCAAGAACACACTTGACACAAAAGTCGGAGTTTTTGCTCGATTCGGGGCGGGTTTTGGTTGTAAAAACGTATGATTTTCAAGAAGATCTTACCGACAACAACGATAAACAGATTGGTGGACTCGAATCTTAGATTGGATGACTTTCTCTCACTACTCTCTCTCTAGAAGTGGGAGTGTTTGGGTGGGAAGTGTTGGTGGAAATGAAAGAGATGGTGTAAGAATACTTGATTTTCCGCTTAAATACTCGGGTGACTCGGGTTCGGGTTTAGGCTACCGACGGGTCAAGACTAGTCGAGTTCATAAGTTTTTAAACAAACTAAAACTTTTTCAGCAAAACTTTTATAAACCATTTTCCGAATAATTATTTAAAATCTTTTTTTTTTTTTTTTTTAAATAAGAACATTTTATTTTTTCAAAAGCATAAAAATTAATATTTTCCAGGCGTAAATGTCGTTTTATAAAATAAACATTTCAAATGATAAAAGCAGATTTCTCCAATGATATGGGTTCCGAACTTATCGTCCAGAACCCCAAAGTGTATAGTTTCCGATGATTCCTTGATTTTTGTCTACCAGTCAAATTCCAGGGCGTTACATCCTCCCCAACTTAGGGGAATTTCGTCCCGAAATTTAGCTTTTTAGTATACTTGATGCATCGATGATTAAGATTACATGATCCCATGATGACCACTATGCGCCACCACTTCTAATATTCGTCTCAGGCACCACCCAAATCAAGCCGAAGGGGCTTATATATAGGGTGTACCAGCGGCTAACCCACCACTCCTTCAACCTTACTTGGGTGTTTCCTTCGACTCCTATTAGATCAATGACACACAGGACGACACACTATTTTCCACTACGAGGCATCATCCTCAAGCTTTACATCAGACATATTCATTTCGGATTGAAGGGGTTTATATATAGGGTGTACCAGCGGCTAACCCACCACTCCTTCAATCTTCCGCGAATATTACCCTCGGTAATTCTTGAATTCAATGTCTCACAGCTGCCACGCTAACTATAAGTCCCTAATTCCAGGTTTCGCTTCAGACATATTCAACTCGTGCCGAAGAGGTTTATATATAGGGTGTACCAGCGGCTAACCCACCACTTCTTCAACCTTTGTCGAATATTTCTCTACACGAACCTTGAGTTCACGACTTCTAGTTACACAATAGCATATTGCTTATACACGTATACACCTGTGACCTTGATGTAATTATATTCCGGACTATAATTACGAGCTCACCTTGTATCAATGTATAAGCTCTATTGTGTGCGGCTAGAAAATTTGACACGACACCACACACATACACACAACCATGCTCCATGAATGCAAGAATGAATGACAAATTTTTGGCTTAAATAATGTATAAATTTCCCCAAAATTCATATGATTGAGTAGATATGACTTGTGCTCCCAGCATGAGCCCTGAGTAGCCAAATTTGTGGATGCAAATAAAAGAATACTTATAAGCATAATAAGGCAACACGATATTCATTGAATAACACAATTATTTGATACATGCTGCAAATGTTATATTGACTTCTAGACAATAGATTACAAGAATAGAGACTAAGAGAACAGATGAGGGTATTTCTCCTTCATTTGATCTTCGCGTTCCCATGTAAACTCGGGTCCGCGTTTGTTATTCCATCGAACATTCACAAGCGGTATGCGGCTACGCTTGGTCTTCTTGACCTCGCGATCCAAGATTTCGACGGGTTCTTCAACAAAAAGCAGATTGTCGTTAATTCGAACCTCGTCGACGGGAATGAGAAGGGCCTCGTCAACAAGACACTTCTTTAACTGCGAAACATGAAAAACATTGTGAACTCTACCGAGTTCCGGCGGCAGCTCAAGACGATAGGCAACTGGTCCGATCCTTTCAAGGATTTTGAATGGTCCAACATACCTAGGAGCGAACTTTCCCTTCTTCCCGAAACGGACTACGCCCTTCCAGGGGGAAACTTTCAGCAGAACACGGTCACCAACTTGAAACTCGAGTGGCTTGCGTCGTTTGTCTGCGTAGTACTTATGCCGACAACGGGCGTCTTTGAGTCGCTGTTGAATGATAGCGATTTGATCGGTTGTTTCCTGTATTAGTTCCGGGCCGATGATCTGTGAATCCCCGGTCTCGGACCAACACAAGGGTGAGCGACACTTGCGACCGTAAAGAGCTTCAAACGGCGCGCATTTAATAGAAGAGTGGTAACTATTGTTGTAAGAAAATTCTGCCAGCGGCAGATGAGCTTCCCAACTATTACCGAATTCAAGGATACAAGCTCTCAACATGTCCTCTAGGGTTTGTATGGTCCTCTCGCTCTGCCCATCAGTTTCTGGATGATAGGAAGAGCTAAGCTTCACACTTGTCCCAAAGGCCTTTTGCAAAGATTTCCAGAACCTGGAAGAAAAACTGCTGTCGCGATCAGACGTAATGCCCTTAGGCACACCATGACGGGAAACGATCTCACGAATGTATATCCGCGCCAACTTTTCCGTAGTGTAGTCCTCACGAACCGGGATAAAGTGAGCGGATTTAGTTAGAATGTCCACAATAACCCAAATTGAGTCATGACCGCTAGGCGTCCGCGGTAGCTTGGTGATGAAATCCATAGCTAACTCTTCCCACTTCCACTGAGGAATAATAGGTTGCTGAAGCAGCCCAGACGGCCTTCGATGCTCTGTCTTGACTCGCGAACAAGTCAAACATCTCATCACGTATAAAGCGATGTCTTTCTTCATCCCGGGCCACCAATAATGAGGTTTAAGATCTTGATACATTTTGCTGCTGCCGGGATGAATCGAGTATCTGGACTTGTGGGCTTCACTTAGAATAAGCGTTCGAAGAGGCTCAGAGTTTGGGATCCATGCTCGATCAAGAAAATAGAGGATGCCGTCCAACTTGGTTTCGAATTTCTGTTCGGCTCCACACGACAAAACGCCCTAGAGATCTCCATTCACAAGCGCCTGATTCTGAGCTTCGCGAATTAAGGAGGGAAGATTGGATTGAATTCGAATAGAGTGCAGCTGGGTCCTTTCTTTACGACTCAATGCGTCAGCCACCACATTAGCCTTTCCCGGGTGGTAGCGGATTTCACAATCGTAATCGCTGAGAAGTTCGACCCAGCGTCGCTGCCTCATGTTCAACTCTTTCTGATGGAGGATGTGCTGCAAGCTCTTGTGGTCGGTAAAGATGACACACTTCGTGCCGTACAGGTAGTGTCTCCAGATTTTTAAGGCAAACACCACAGCACCCAACTCGAGGTCATGCGTGGCGTAGTTCTTTTCGTGCACCTTGAGTTGTCGAGAAGCGTAAGCGATGACCTTCCCTCGTTGCATTAAAACGCAACCGAGGCCTTGATTTGAAGCATCGCAATAAACGGTAAAGTCATCGTCACCTTCCGGAAGCGATAGAATCGGTGCACGGCAAAGTTTATTCTTCAGAGTTTGGAAGGCTTCCTCTTGATCTCGTCCCCACACGAAGGGTTCTCCCTTCTGAGTCAGAGTGGTCAAAGGCAAGGCAATCCTGGAGAAGTTTGAGATAAATCGGCGGTAGTAACCAGCCAATCCAAGAAATGAACGGATTTCGGTAGGTGTTTTAGGCGCTACCCAATTTCTGATGGCTTCTACCTTGGCAGGGTCGACGTGTATGCCGTCGACATTGATAACATGTCCCAAGAATTGAACTTCCTTTAGCCAAAATTCGCACTTGGAGAACTTGGCATATAGTTGTTCCTTCCTGAGAAGCTCCAAAATAAGCCTGAGATGAAGCTCATGATCGGTCCTCGAACGAGAATAAATGAGAATATCGTCTATGAAAACAATGACAAACTGGTCGAGATATGGACGGCAAACGCGATTCATCAGATCCATGAAAATGGCGGGGGCATTGGTCATTCCAAAAGGCATAACCATGAACTCGTAATGACCGTAACGAGTTCGGAACGCAGTTTTCGGGATATCCTCTTCCAGAACACGCAATTGATGGTAACCAGAACGCAGATCGATCTTAGAGAAAAACGTAGCACCCTGAAGCTGATCAAAGAGATCATCAATTCTCGGTAACGGGTACCGGTTTTTGATGGTCAGTTTATTAAGCTCCCGATAGTCAATGCACATACGGAAAGTCCCATCCTTCTTTTTGACGAAGAGTACTGGGGCTCCCCATGGAGACGAGCTAGGGCGAATGAATCCCTTGCCAAGAAGTTCTTGAAGCTGATTCGATAATTCTTGAAGTTCCAGCGGAGCTAGACGATAAGGAGACTTAGCAACAGGGAGAGCACCAGGAATAAGATCGATACGAAATTCCACCTGCCTGCTAGGAGGAAGTCCAGGCAGCTCATCGGGAAAAACATCAGAAAATTCACGCACGACAGGGAAGTCCTGCAGTCTCTTGACTTTGGATTCCTTGAGAGTAACACGGGCTAGAAATGCGGGATACTTCTTTTGAAGGTACCGACTGGCTTTTAAGCAAGAAACGATTCTTAGGCATCCACCCGACCTATCCCCTTGAATGGTTAGAATTTCACCAGAAGACAGAGGGATACGAATAAGTTTCTCGGCGCAGATTACTTCCGCGCGATTGCTAGACAGCCAGTCCATTCCCACAACTAGATCGAAGCTTCCAAGACGAAAAGGTATAAGGTCAATACTGAACGATGTGGTGACAAGAGTAAGGGTGCAATATCGAATGACAGACCTCACTTGTGTGGACTCTCCACTAGCAAGTTCAACAACCAAGGCAGGTTCCAACTCGGAAATTTTTAATTTCAGCAAAGGAACCAATTCGCAAGAGACAAAACTCCTATCAGCTCCTGTATCAAATAGGACAGACACCCAATTGTTGTTAAGAGTAAACGTACCAGTAATAACATCGGGGTTTTGGCGTGCTTCGGCAGCTCCAATGGTGAAGGCCCTCCCGCGAGCCGGAGGAACGTTGGTGACGCGAGGGCATCGATTTCTGTAATGGTCCATCGCGCCACACTCGAAGCAGCCTCGAGCAGGGTTAGGCTGAGGGTTAGCATTCCCCACAGCCAATTGGTTGCCAGGACTCCTGCAGCGCTCCACCAGGTGTCCGAATCGTCCACAATTTGTGCACTTGCGGCACAACTCACTTGTTGGGTGATGATAAGAACATAAGTTGCACTTGGGATGCGGCCCAGTATATTCCTTTCTCGGTCTTCCCTGAACTGTTGCGGCTGAAACGGGGGCCATGGAGTTGATAGGCGTAGCACCAGTGATCGCAGTTAAGTAGGTCGCTTTCCGCTTCCTATTGTTCCCCTTTTTCGCTTTCCCATCGGAAGATTTGCCCTTATCCTGATGCAAAACACCGGACCTGAGCTGTTCCCTGGTCAAACGGGCAGTGAGATCGATCACTGCCTTAAGTGTAGTGGGGTCAACTGCAACCGCAATGCCCCTCATAGAGTCCGGAAGACCGCTGATGTATTGCTCGACAGCGCGAGAAGCTGGGGTAACCATGTGGGGCACCAATAGGGAGAGTTCATGAAATCTCTCCGTGTACTTCATGTGATCGGCGCCCTTCATCGTGTGCGCCCTAAACTCAGCCTCCAATTTCTGGAGTTCGGTTCTCGGAACGAACTCCTGCGTGACTAGCTCAACAAACTCGGCCCAGGGCAAGGCTAAGACCGCGTCTCGCCCCCTGGTTCTAATCTCGATATTCCACCACGTGAGAGCCCGTTTGTGGAACATACTCGCCGCGAATTTGACCCTGAGTTCATCCGGGCAAGAGCACATGTTGAATGAAGCTTCGACTTTCTCGAACCACTGGAGAAGACCAGCAGCTCCCTCGGATCCATTAAAGCTCGTAGGCCCAGTGTTAGTAAAAGCCTTATAGAGCCTGTCGGCCTGAAGAGTAGGATTCGGTTCTGGGGCTTGTGGCGCACCCGAGGTTCCTTCTTGCCTTAGGTTGTTAACCAGACCCGGAAGAACTGCTGCAATTTGCTGCGCTATGATGGCAGCGAGGTCAGCAGGGTCAGCATTAACGGACGAGCGACGAGGAGGCATTCTGAAAAAGAAAAAGAACGCGCAAGAATGATACCGGGAATAAGAATAACAGGATAAGGAATAGCCAAAGAATACATCGCTACGATAGACACAATTAAAGATGCAGCACATAAGCACATAGCAAGCACATAAGTGTGGGCGTGTGATAGTGATGCATGAATTATCTAGAGTTAAGGGTCCTAGGTTATAGTCTAGGTCGGTTTCCTAATTCCCTATAACCATTGGCTCTGATACCAATCTGTCACACCCCGGTCGTAATGGCGGAAAACCGAGGCGTGGCGACTAGGTCGTGATTGATTGAGCACAATAGTATAAAAGTCTAAATGCATAAACATAACCAAACTGTCAAATATTACATCATCCAGGTAACATGAAACAAATTGTTTTAATACAAAATATCAAGTTTCCAAACAACTCCTAGCCTAGCCTTCATCTCTCTAAGGCCTCTATCAGCTATTAGCTACTTCCTGCTTCATTTCCTGAAAACATGTAATAAGACGTCAACTACAAAAAGTAGATGAGTGAATTCATAGGTTAACTAATACTGTAGTGATAAGCCCTACACAAGCGTACTAGGCTAAGTTGTAGGGGTTTATATATAGGGTGTACCATCGGCTAACCCACCACTCCTACAACTTATCCTACTAAGCTTGGTATGCTTATCATCTCAACTGAATCTGCAAGAGTTTCGTATAAAGATTCCAATTATTGTTTCCATGCATGCAGGAGGAACGGTATCAAGGATATATGTATAAGATACCCAAGAATCATATGTAACCATGCCATGATGAAAAATGATAATGATGCATAATGATCACACAAGACCTGACATCGACCCCACACAAGACCACACTATGCTACTTGATTTCCTTGATGGTAACCCAAATCGATCACTTTGGGTACCATGAGAGAATTCTAAAGCGTACTTTAGTATCTCTTGGATTCCTAATCGATCACTTAGGAGATCCTTCGGATCCTTAATCGAACACTTAAGAGATCCTTCGGATTCTTAATCGAACACTTAAGAACCCCATAGGTCACGTGTATTCTAAATCGATCACCTTAGAATCCCACATCTAGTGACGGCCTGTCTACCAATCGACCACTTGGAGATCAAACCTATGCACTATTGTGACCTATATTGCCACTGTTCACACGATCACAAGACTGACCAATGAATAATGTGTTTTCATGATAAAGTATAACGGGTACATGACTTTGATTTCCAAACGTCCAATGTTCCCTAAACGCTGAGTGATTCCCATATTTACTCCTGAATATTTGATTATGCATACACAACTTCCGAGAAAGTTAAGGTACGCGTAACCTGCCATGATTACTTGTTTTCCCAATGTTCATTGTTTGCAAAAGATTTGTCAAGTGTTTATGATAAGTAATGTTTGAATAAATGTGTTTTGTCAAAACGTGTACATTTACCATGTTTTCACCCCCAATGATTTGAAAGGCTTTAAAAGAAAAATGGGGGCTATGAACTCACCTTGTTGACTAGGTGTGGTTGCTAGGGCGGTCGGGTGCTGTCAAACGTCGATCCTCTAAGTCTAGACAAGGACATAATAAGTTAACAACGCAGTTTAAGTCTAAGAGTGTAAGCCTTACACGATCTCGAGCAAAAACTAGGTTTTAAAGACGAAACAGCTTGGTTCTGACCTGATTCGATCGAATAGGAACACATTCGATCGAATAGACACACATTCGATCGAATAGACACACATTCGATCGAATAGACACACATTCGATCGAATAGAAACACATTCGATCGAATAGACAGACGTTCGATCGAATACGAAGCTCATTCGGTCGAATGAGTTGGAGACCATTCGGTTGCTTTCCTATTCGGTCGACTGGACTGGTTCGATCGACACATTCGATCGAATGAACTGATTCGATCGACTGGTTCGATCGAATGAACTGATTCGATCGACTGAAAGCTGGGCGACGGAGATACCCACGGGTTTTCCAGATTTTCCAGATTTTTGACCCAAAATCGAAGTTTTTGACATGGAAATGCTCGGGATTGAAAGGGGTATCGATTCCTAGTACTTTTAAACACAAAAGCTTGCATTTTGACACCAAAAATGACGGTTTTTGACCAAGAACACACTTGACACAAAAGTCGGAGTTTTTGCTCGATTCGGGGCGGGTTTTGGTTGTAAAAACGTATGATTTTCAAGAAGATCTTACCGACAACAACGATAAACAGATTGGTGGACTCGAATCTTAGATTGGATGACTTTCTCTCACTACTCTCTCTCTAGAAGTGGGAGTGTTTGGGTGGGAAGTGTTGGTGGAAATGAAAGAGATGGTGTAAGAATACTTGATTTTCCGCTTAAATACTCGGGTGACTCGGGTTCGGGTTTAGGCTACCGACGGGTCAAGACTAGTCGAGTTCATAAGTTTTTAAACAAACTAAAACTTTTTCAGCAAAACTTTTATAAACCATTTTCCGAATAATTATTTAAAATCTTTTTTTTTTTTTTTTTTAAATAAGAACATTTTATTTTTTCAAAAGCATAAAAATTAATATTTTCCAGGCGTAAATGTCGTTTTATAAAATAAACATTTCAAATGATAAAAGCAGATTTCTCCAATGATATGGGTTCCGAACTTATCGTCCAGAACCCCAAAGTGTATAGTTTCCGATGATTCCTTGATTTTTGTCTACCAGTCAAATTCCAGGGCGTTACAAAAGATTTCTACGACATTCTTAGAAAGAACAAGAAGTTTGAGTGGATGGAAAAGCATGAGGCTGCGCTCAAAGCCTTGAAGGATTACTTATCCTCAGCTCCAGCTCTGATGAAGCCTGTGGATGGAGAATCTTTATACCTCTACCTAGCTGTTTCAGGTAATGCAGTAGGTGCCGTCCTCGTTAAGGATCATGAAGGTGAACACATCCAGTTTATTATGTAAGTAAGAGTCTTTCGGATGCGAAAACCAGGTATTCTTATTTAGAAAAATTAATTCTTGCAATTATTATGGCTTCTACTAAATTAAGACATTACTTTGAGACTCATACTGTTATCTTGAGAACTAATTATCTTGTTAAGAATGTTCTTAGAAAGCCAGAATTATCAGGTAGAATGGCCAAGTGGGCTGTGAAACTGAGTGCATATGACATTCAGTATGAGCCTAGAACAACTATCAAATCGCAAGCACTACCATACTTTGTGGCTGATTTCAGCAGTGACATGCAAAAGGAAGCTGATTTAGAAGTGCAACAACTAGAATAAACCAAGGATCCTTGGATCCTCTTCACAGATGGAGCATCCAACGTAAGAGGAACATGATTGGGCATACTACTGAAATTGCCACTGGGGGACATAATACCCCAGTCCATTGCATGTGCATTCCAAGCCACCAACAATGAGGCAGAATACGAAGCACTTATCGCAGTTTTGCTTTTAGCCAAACAAATGAGGATCAGGTATCTTCAAGTATATATAGATTCATTATTGATTTCTAACCACTTTAATGGCTCATATGCTGTTAAAGGAGAAAAACTAATCAAATATCTAGATGTTGTGAAGGAATTAGCAAAATCCTTCCAACTGTTTAGTATTGTACAGGTACCAAGGGAAGAAAATGCCGGGGAAGATGCTCTGGCAAATTTAGCCTAATCTTTGAAAATTCCAGAAGATACAAAGATCAAAATCATCCATATACTCTCGCCAGCAATTGGAGAACAAGAAGTTGGGGAGATAACAACTGAAAAACAGATCGTACTTTGGGATCCATTATCCTCAGCTAGCCAAGGATCTTGGATCCTCCCAATTAAGAAGTACATTCAAACTGGAGAGATTCCAGCCATGGAGAATCCCAAATCTTTCAAACTCAAGGTATACAATATAATTAGATGATATGTTATACAGAAAATCTCTTACAGTCCATACTTGACGTGCATCGAGGATCCTGAAATCCAAGAGGTGCTCAAAGACTTTCACGAAGGTGATTGTGGTAATTGTTTTGGATAACAATATGCTAAGGATAATGTATCCAAATCTGTTAAGTGAGGTGTAGTGCTATGATGACAATATTGAATGTGTAATCGAAATCTTGGTAAACATAATGATTTGATCACGAGAGAAAAAGCCCTTGAATACGATAATCTTACTTCGCTCAAAACTTAACAAGGTAATATTTGATCGAATCACTTCGGTCAAGGATCAACGAGGTAACCTTTGGTCGGATAGTACGTGATTTAGTAATCTCCGACACAAAAAACCCCCGGACGGCGAAAACTATCACCGTCGATTATATTGATAATAAAAGGTGGTTACAAGTGTTGTGGAGTTGATGATCGAGATTACAAAGTAAACTAGTGATTAAAGAGAGTTTATTGCTTCTGCTCTAGTGTGTGCGATGATACATGTGTTTTTTCTCCTCGATCATAACTCGATTAAATAAGAAAATACCAATAACAATATTTCCTAACAATCCAGAAGTCTTCCACTAGCCTCTCCCATGACTTTGACCACGTGCCAATAGCCGTTCAGTAGCGAGATAAGCGGAAGAACTAGCCTTGGAGCCGTTGTAGATATTTAAACATCAATCTTCACATGGATTCTTCCATTAACAGCCATCTTGAATAAGGATCTTGGATTCATACTCCAGCTAGATGAGACTCCATGAGGATAATTGATGTAAGTACGTCTTAGAATTGTTATACCTGTCTAACACATCACCATACTAAACGCAATCATTAGCAAACAAATAATACCGAGGATCGTTGATCCTTTATACCCTGATACACATCTCAAGGATAATCTCCCATGACTTTGACCACGTGCCAATAGCCATTCAGTAGCGAGATAAGGGGAAGAAAGAGCCTTGGAGCCGTTGTAGATATAAACATCAATCTTCACATGGATTTGTCCATTAACAGTCATCTTGAATAAGGATCATGGATTCATACTCCAGCTAGATGAGACTCCATGAGGATAATTGATGTAAGTACGTCTTAGAATTGTTATACCTGTCTAACACATCACCATACTAAACACAATCATTAGTAAACAAATAATACCGAGGATCGTTGATCCTTTATACCCTGATACACATCTCAAGGATAATCTATCCATAAGATAGTTAAGGATTAAGGATCCTCAGCATAAAATTCATGCCCTAACAATTGCCCCCAAAATGGCGGGTGACAGTGGAATACAGATGTCATTTTGAAATTCAAAATTACTGCGAAAACTGATAGATGGGACGGTTTTGCCAGAATATTTACCATTTAGCCCCCAGGTTAATTATAACCGTCTATATATGTCGCCATATATCTTTTATTATAAGCACACCTTCATCCGACGCATCAGGTATCCTTCTTACCTTTCTCTTTTAATTTCTTTAATTATGTCTGCTGCTTCATCTTCTTCTTCTCCGTCTCCCTCTAAACCTTCCGAAGAAACCTCCGATGGTTCTGAGTTAACGGAAATGGAACCCCAATGTCTGTTGGCCAATCCGTCTACCGAAATCTGCAAACTCACGAATCCAGAGGTTGATGATTTTCGCACACTGTTTCCTCCGAAAACCCTATTCCGACCCTTCGAATCCAGTGTCAGATGTGATGTATATTCCAAAATTTGGGTCTGCTTTCCGGCAACTCCATTTCTGATCGGCTACAAATACCCTTTTCCATCTTTTACTCAAAGCTTCTTCGATTCTACCGGCATATCCTATATACAGGCTATGCCTATGGTTTGGAGAGTTCTCAGCACTATCGAGAGAATCATCGAGGAGCAAAAGATTGATTTTGGTCTTCCGGAGTTATCACATTTGTATACCCTTACTACCCACGTTCCTGCTCGTTTTATCATCAAATCCAAGCCCCGACAACCTCACCCGTTATTAAAATTCGCCTTAAACGATTACCTGTGGAGGAATCAGTTTTTCTTTATAAAGCGTGACTCTATACCAGGAGGAATCGATCTTCCTTCAAAATGGGTTAGAAAGGGTAGGATCCTGGATCCCTAAGAAATAGCAGGATCCTTGATGCTTTGACTTGAATTCTGAACTTTCTGTCAGGTCCTCGATTTTAGCTGGATCTTACTCACACAAATAAATGTGTCGACAAGGGAGTTAATGACGGGTTGCTATATTTAGAAAGATTACTGTTTATTAAAGGCGGAATCAATAATAAACATGGTAGTTACAATCAGTATTCATATGTAACTAACACACACAAGATTCACTCAAAAGATTTCCATTCATACGAAGATCATCATACAAAAGGGATAATCTATTTAGGGTTTCTTGTAAGAAAACGACAGTGGCTCAGTAAATATTCTATCGTATTCAGCCGCCTATTTTCCGTGTCTGCTTGTGTGTTGTCCTCAGTTGTGCGCTAATTATTCCTTTTATAGGCCTGACACCATAGGACAGCTGTCATTCCTTCTAGAAACCCTAAATGATAAAACATATTCAAATTACATATTCATAAATAATCCTAAGTGTAAAACAAGTCTTCCGGGTAGGCTCTGCATCAATTTTGTCTTTCCGAGTATGCTCTGCCATCCTTCATAACTTGGTAACATAGATGTGACACCCGGTAATTTCCCAATCCTATAAACTAAGTAATCAACCTAATAATTAGGTGATTTTGAATATTATGCGCGCTATATTAAAATCAGCGCGGGCAATTGTTATGTTCGCCCTGCGCGAGCGCGCTATGTTAGAATCAGCGCGGGCATGTGTTATGTGCGCCCTGCGCGAGCGCGCTATGTCAGAGTCAGCATGGGCACGTTATGTGCGCCCTGCGCGAGCGCTCGATGTAAGAACCAGCGTGGGCATATGTTATATGCGCCATGCGCGAATGTTTTGGCTTTATGTTTCATGTAACTTAACTTAATGTTGTCTATTGGGTTGACCGTCTCGCATGATGCTAAGGCGGGTGCATCCTAAATCGTTTATGCGCGTGCGGAAGGGAACTAACCTCCCCGCATGGCGGGAACATTGAGAGCTAGTTTGTCTGAAGCTCCAAGATGGAATTGACTTCAACATGACTGATCACTATGTTGAAATACCAAGACCACCTGGAGAATCTACAAATGAAACTCAATGTCCCTAACTGCGAGAAGGTTACGCACCTACCCGCAGCAAAGAAATGTCCTTCACGCAGAAAGCTATGCGCACAAAGTAATACGCGCAGAACACTTAGTCTATTCTCCAGATGTAAGGAGATTACTCCCGCCCAAAAGGAAACAGTAGCGTGTTTCAGAGATTTTCCACTTTTTAACTGTACACTGACAAAAGTACCTGAAAAAGCATACTGTAACATGAAAAGTCAACTGTCAGCCACCCTATTCTCACCAACCCCAAACCTGCATGTCCTGTTCAAATCAAATCAAAATCTTTTATCCACTACTCCACTTTTAAATAAATAATAATAATTTCCATACTTTATCATCATTACACCTAGATATGAAAAGATTACAATCCCCTAAAACAAGGGATTGTGTTCCCTTGAGTTTGCCTATAAATATGTAACCTAAATTATCACCCAAAACACACTTCTCTCTTAAGAACTACAAACTTGCACTAATCATCTCCCAAGCATCCATTGTTTTCATTTCCGATCCTGTTACTAGGTAAGCCGAGAATATAACCTTGAGATCTACTTTCCAACCCTTATATTCTCCTATTTCTTGATCTTAATATATATACTTCTTGTTATTTAATCGTATTCTAGACCTTCAATTCAAAGGCCAACACCAAGAAAACCCGAATCTCGATTAATCCCTTAACAAGAACCACAGGTGAGTCTCACAGCCCCTATTTTCACTATTTTCACTGTTTTTAAACTGTTTTCGGGGCGAGGGACACGTGCTTAAATTACGATTTATCATGGTATACTTACAAGTTATGTAAACGATTGTGTTCAAATTATGTTTTATGATGAGCAATGCAAACGGTTATCTATGGTTTACGATGTATGTGCGCCAGAACTCGAGTAAGTGATCACTTTACCATTGGAACTCTAAGGGTAGGGACTGCTGGTTTGATCCACCCACTCGTAGGGGTCGCACCTCTTTGCATGGACGAGTGCCTAGTATGGTCATGGGGCAGTACTATGGGTTTGAGCCCGCTCGTAGGGGTCGCGCCACTTTGCATGGACGAGCGCCTTGTTTTCCGGCACAACGTCCGCGCGTAACCCGCGGGACGGTATTACAGTATTATTAGCTCGTAGTGGCAGCGCCACTTTGCATGACGAGCACAGTTTTTCAGAAATGTCCACGCGCAACCCGCGGGACGGTATTACACTATTTTAGCTCGTAGTGGCAGCGCCACTTTGCATAGACGAGTACGTTTTCCAGAAACGTTCGCGCGTAACCCGCGGAACGGTCCTAACAGAAATATGTTGTCAGATCTATGTTTTCATACGGTTTATCAAGCATATGTTTAGACATGAAATCAGAAATGTGTTTTAATATGATTTTCGCCAAGACTATGACGCGATACGATTTATCAAGTTACTAAAACTTGTGAACTCACTCAGTTTATACTGATTCAAATGTTTTACGTGTCTTTCAGGAGATAACTAGGTAGCGCATGGAGTCACACTTAGAGCACCTCACGCTGAACATCTAAAACTAGCTTTTTGGAAGATTTTAGTTCTATCCCTTCGATGCGCGTGGTTGTTCTCGCCGCGCAAGGGGATATGGCGTGGAAATCTTCAACAGTTTTTTATACTTGGATGTTTTTATGTAATTTTTAAACAATGTAATGTATTTGTATTAAACATTTCATGCGCAATGAAAATCTTATCTTGAATGTTTGCAATGGCCCGTGCTTAAGTATCAATTCCCACTCGCGCGCGCCCGGCTGTTTCCGCCGTTCAGGGCCGGGTGTGACAGATTGGTATCAGAGCACTGGTTATAGCGAACTAGGAAAAGAAGTTTTAACCTAGACTATAACCGTTGGGGAATCGCATGAAATATTTTTCAAAGAAAATATTTTCGAAAGAAACTATACACACACTTAGGAACACGGGTCACACAGTGTCTAGTAAATAATGATAAGAACATTATGTGCTCAGAGTACATGCGCTAAGTTTAATATATTTTCATTCTCTTTTAAAGCGAGAATGCCTCCAACTAGAGCCAAGGGAATCACCATGACACCCGAGGAACTCGCGGAAATAATCGCGCAGGCGATCGCGACTCATGAGGCCAGCAAGGCCGAATCTAGTCAGGGTCGTCAGAACGAGACCCCAGAACCCGAATCAGGAGCCTTGGACAAAGGGTGCTCCTATAAGACATTTATGGCCTGTAGGCCTTGGCCATTCAAGGGTACCGAAGGGGCCATTGGGCTCTACAACTGGATTGACAAGATGGAGACAGTTCTCTCCATTAGCGGATGTAGTGAGAACCAGAAGGTCCTTTACGCGACCTGCATGTTCCAAGAAGCAGCTTCGTCTTGGTGGAAACTTCAAGTAAAGACTTTGGGGCGAGAAGTTGCTCTTCACAAGACCTGGGAGGAGCTGAAGGAAATGATGATAAGAAAGTTCTGCTCTCGCGCAGAAATTCAGAGCCTACAACAGGAATTCTGGAACCACACCATGGTAGGAACGGATATCGACGCCTACAACAACCGGTTCAACGAGCTTTGCCAGTTGGTGCCAGACATGGCAAACACGGAGGAAAAGAAGATCGAGAGATATATCTTTGGGTTACCTCCTGTTGTTAGGGTTCCGCTCAACGCCGCAGCGCCTCCAACCTTTGATGAGGCGGTAGCGCGGGCCATTACCCTTACAAGGGATACGGTCCGTGCGGGTATGTTGACTACGCGCGGAAACGAGCAGCGAACCTCTGACTCCAAGAGGAAATGGAACTCTCACCACCGAGGGTCCGACTCCAAGCAGCCACCGTTCAAGAAGCAGGAGAGCGCAAAGGTTTACGCGATCCAAGCCGTGGAGACATCAAGGAAAGGTTACAGCGGGCCTCGCCCGTGGTGCAGCAAATGCAAGTATCACCACGAGGGTGAATGCGCAAGAATCGAATGCGCCAAATGTGGCAGACCAGGGCACAAGGCGATGAATTGCCGTATCAGAGAAGCTGGAGCGAGCGACAACTGCTACGCATGCGGGAAGCCAGGGCATTTTAGTCGGGATTGCCCGCAAAAGGGAAACCAAGCTCGCGGGAGAGCTTTTGTGATCGGCGCAGGCGAAGCTAAAGAAGAGCCGAATGTGGTAACCGGTACGTTTTTGCTTAACGGCCATTTTGCATCTGTTTTATTTGATACTGGCGCTGACCTAAGTTTTATATCCGCTGAGTTTAAAAACTCCCTAGGCCTAGCAAGCAGTAGGCTAGACACGCCTTATACTATAGAACTAGCCAATGGTAGGCAGTTATGCGCGAACGAAAGGACTGAACAATGTGTAATAGTCATGGGAGGTCACGGGTTCAATATTAACTTGTTGCCAATAGATTTGGGAAGTTTTGACATTGTGGTAGGTATGGATTGGTTAGTCGAGAACCACGCAGAGGTTATTTGCCATGAGAAGCAGGTTCGGATCCCACTGTTGAACGGAGAAACCTTGGTAATTCAAGGGGAAAGAAGGGGAGTTGCGACGAAACTGATTTCGTGCCTAAAGGCGCGCAAGTGCCTAAGGAAAGGGTGCTACGCCTTCCTGGCGCATGTCGTAGAGAAGAAAGGAGATGAGCGAAGAATTGAAGACTTACCAGTAGTGCGCGAATTTCCAGAAGTTTTTCCTGAAGATTTGCCCGGATTAGGCGCTCGAGCTACTGGCGCAGCTCCTGGGACTAAATCAATACGAAATTCGACTTGTCGCGGCGGCGGTATCGATTAGCTCCATCTGAGATGCAAGAGCTATCCAATCAGTTACAGGAACTATTGGATAAGGGTTTCATACGCCCAAGCTTCTCACCTTGGGGAGCTCCAGTACTGTTTGTTAAGAAGAAGGATGGTTCGTTTAGAATGTGTATTGACTACAGGGAGCTGAACAAGCTGACAGTCAAGAATCGGTACCCCTTACCGAGGATTGGCGACTTATTTGACCAGTTGCAGGGATCAAGTTATTATTCGAAGATAGATCTACGGTCAGGATACCACCAACTTAGGGTCCATGAGGAAGATGTGCCGAAAACAGCCTTCCGAACTAGATACGGCCATTATGAGTTCTTAGTGATGCCTTTCGGGCTAACTAATGCGCCGGCTGTATTCATGGATCTGATGAACCGCGTGTGCAAACCATACTTGGACAAGTTTGTGATTGTGTTTATAGATGATATTCTGATTTACTCTCGTACCAAGGCCGAGCATGAGCAACACCTGAAATTGATTTTGGATTTGTTGAGGAAAGAAAAGTTGTATGCGAAGTTTTCCAAGTGCGAGTTTTGGCTTAGAGAAGTTCACTTTCTCGGTCACGTTGTAAACGAGAAAGGAATACACGTTGATCCCTCCAAAGTCAAGGCCATCGAAAACTGGGAAGCGCCAAAAACCCCAACTGAGGTGAGGCAATTCCTAGGACTAGCTGGCTACTATCGACGCTTCATTGAGAACTTCTCCAAGATAGCTCTACCACTGACCGCGCTAACTCAGAAAGACAAGAAGTTTGTTTGGGGCGAAAATCAGGAAGCAGCATTTCAAATGTTAAAACAGAAGTTATGTAGTGCGCCAATTTTGTCTTTACCCGAGGGGACGGATGACATCGTCGTTTACTGCGACGCTTCACATCAGGGACTCGGATGTGTCCTTATGCAGCGAGACAAAGTCATAGCGTATGCCTCGCGCCAACTCAAGGCCAATGAAAAGAACTACACAACGCATGATCTGGAACTTGGAGCGGTTGTCTTCGCGCTAAAGATTTGGCGCCATTACCTCTATGGTACAAAGTGTATAATCTTTACGGATCACAAGAGCCTTCAACACATATTCGATCAAAAGGATTTAAACATGAGGCAACGAAGATGGGTGGAGTTGTTGAATGATTATGATTGTGAAATTAAGTACCACCCTGGAAAGGCGAATGTAGTAGCAGACGCGCTAAGTAGGAAGGAGCGAATAAAAACGCTACGAGTCAAGGCTCTAAGGTTGACCATTCGCGCAGATCTCTCTACCCGCATCCGAGACGCTCAGCAAGATGCCTTGAAACCAGAGTTTGTTAAAAACGAATCCCTTGGGGGTATGATTAAGAATTTGGAGATCAAGGAAGACGACACTCGATATTTTGCTAACCGCATATGGGTCCCTCTCATGGGAGGATTGCGCGAGCAAGTATTAAACGAAGCTCACAAGACGCGGTATTCTGTACATCCTGGCGCAGACAAGATGTACCAAGATGTTAAAGCGCTGTATTGGTGGCCCAATCTAAAGGGCGCCATCGCGACGTATGTCAGTAAGTGCCTGACGTGTTCGAAGGTGAAGGCTGAATACCAGAAACCATCAGGGTTGCTTCAACAGCCAGAAATTCCTATGTGGAAGTGGGAACAAATTTCTATGGACTTCATTACCAAATTGCCAAGGACACCTGGGGGTTATGACACGATCTGGGTTATTGTGGATCGGCTAACTAAGTCAGCGCACTTCCTGCCGATCAAGGAAACCGATAAGATGGAAAAGTTAGCCCGATTGTATATTCGAGAAGTAGTTTCAAAACATGGAGTCCCGGTGTCCATCATTTCTGATAGAGATAGTCGGTTCACCTCAAGATTTTGGAGATCGTTACAAGGGGCTTTAGGTACTCGTCTTGACATGAGTACGGCATATCATCCCCAAACGGATGGGCAAAGCGAGCGAACAATCCAGACATTGGAAGATATGCTGCGCGCGTGCGCAATCGATTTCGGAGGTAGCTGGGATACTCACCTCCCATTGGTTGAATTTTCTTACAACAACAGTTATCACACAAGCCTCAAGGCTGCGCCGTTTGAAGCTTTGTATGGGCGCAAGTGTAGATCCCCACTGTGCTGGGCTGAAGTGGGTGACAAGCAAATGACTGGTCCAGAATTGATCCAAGAAACAACAGACAAGATCTTTCAGATACGGGATCGCCTTAAGACAGCGCGCGACAGACAGAAGAGCTACGCAGATGTGCGAAGGAAACCGTTGGAGTTTCAAGTAGGGGATAGAGTACTTTTGAAAGTCTCTCCATGGAAAGGAGTCCCCCGTTTCGGCAAGCGAGGAAAGTTGAATCCGTGCTACATTGGACCATTTGAGATCCTGGAAAGGATCGGTCCGGTTGCTTATAAACTCCGTTTACCCGCCGAACTCGGTGGAGTTCATGATACGTTCCATGTATCCAACCTCAAAAAGTGCTTATCTGACGAAACGTTGATTTTGCCGTTGGAAGAAATTCACATCGACAAACAACTGCACTTCGTAGAAGAACCTATAGCAGTGACCGATTGGAAAGAACAAAAGTTACGCAGAAGCAAAATCAAGTTAGTAAAGGTTCAATGGAACTCAAGGCGTGGGCCTGAATTCACTTGGGAAAGAGAAGATCAAATGCGCATGAAATACCCACACCTCTTTCAGAGCATGGCTTCTGCCAGCGACGTCTCCTAAATTTCGGGATGAAATTCTCTTAACAGGGGGAAAATGTGACACCCGGTAATTTCCCAATCCTATAAACTAAGTAATCAACCTAATAATTAGGTGATTTTGAATATTATGCGCGCTATATTAAAATCAGCGCGGGCAATTGTTATGTTCGCCCTGCGCGAGCGCGCTATGTTAGAATCAGCGCGGGCATGTGTTATGTGCGCCCTGCGCGAGCGCGCTATGTCAGAGTCAGCATGGGCACGTTATGTGCGCCCTGCGCGAGCGCTCGATGTAAGAACCAGCGTGGGCATATGTTATATGCGCCATGCGCGAATGTTTTGGCTTTATGTTTCATGTAACTTAACTTAATGTTGTCTATTGGGTTGACCGTCTCGCATGATGCTAAGGCGGGTGCATCCTAAATCGTTTATGCGCGTGCGGAAGGGAACTAACCTCCCCGCATGGCGGGAGCATTGAGAGCTAGTTTGTCTGAAGCTCCAAGATGGAATTGACTTCAACATGACTGATCACTATGTTGAAATACCAAGACCACCTGGAGAATCTACAAATGAAACTCAATGTCCCTAACTGCGAGAAGGTTACGCACCTACCCGCAGCAAAGAAATGTCCTTCACGCAGAAAGCTATGCGCACAAAGTAATACGCGCAGAACACTTAGTCTATTCTCCAGATGTAAGGAGATTACTCCCGCCCAAAAGGAAACAGTAGCGTGTTTCAGAGATTTTCCACTTTTTAACTGTACACTGACAAAAGTACCTGAAAAAGCATACTGCAACATGAAAAGTCAACTGTCAGCCACCCTATTCTCACCAACCCCAGACCTGCATGTCCTGTTCAAATCAAATCAAAATCTTTTATCCACTACTCCACTTTTAAATAAATAATAATAATTTCCATACTTTATCATCATTACACCTAGATATGAAAAGATTACAATCCCCTAAAACAAGGGATTGTGTTCCCTTGAGTTTGCCTATAAATATGTAACCTAAATTATCACACAAAACACACTTCTCTCTTAAGAACTACAAACTTGCACTAATCATCTCCCAAGCATCCATTGTTTTCATTTCCGATCCTGTTACTAGGTAAGCCGAGAATATAACCTTGAGATCTACTTTCCAACCCTTATATTCTCCTATTTCTTGATCTTAATATATATACTTCTTGTTATTTAATCGTATTCTAGACCTTCAATTCAAAGGCCAACACCAAGAAAACCCGAATCTCGATTAATCCCTTAACAAGAACCACAGGTGAGTCTCACAGCCCCTATTTTCACTATTTTCACTGTTTTTAAACTGTTTTCGGGGCGAGGGACACGTGCTTAAATTACGATTTATCATGGTATACTTACAAGTTATGTAAACGATTGTGTTCAAATTATGTTTTATGATGAGCAATGCAAACGGTTATCTATGGTTTACGATGTATGTGCGCCAGAACTCGAGTAAGTGATCACTTTACCATTGGAACTCTAAGGGTAGGGACTGCTGGTTTGATCCACCCACTCGTAGGGGTCGCACCTCTTTGCATGGACGAGTGCCTAGTATGGTCATGGGGCAGTACTATGGGTTTGAGCCCGCTCGTAGGGGTCGCGCCACTTTGCATGGACGAGCGCCTTGTTTTCCGGCACAACGTCCGCGCGTAACCCGCGGGACGGTATTACAGTATTATTAGCTCGTAGTGGCAGCGCCACTTTGCATGGACGAGCACAGTTTTTCAAAAATGTCCACGCGCAACCCGCGGGACGGTATTACACTATTTTAGCTCGTAGTGGCAGCGCCACTTTGCATAGACGAGTACGTTTTCCAGAAACGTTCGCGCGTAACCCGCGGAACGGTCCTAACAGAAATATGTTGTCAGATCTATGTTTTCATACGGTTTATCAAGCATATGTTTAGACATGAAATCAGAAATGTGTTTCAATATGATTTTCGCCAAGACTATGACGCGATACGATTTATCAAGTTACTAAAACTTGTGAACTCACTCAGTTTATACTGATTCAAATGTTTTACGTGTCTTTCAGGAGATAACTAGGTAGCGCATGGAGTCACACTTAGAGCACCTCACGCTGAACATCTAAAACTAGCTTTTTGGAAGATTTTAGTTCTATCCCTTCGATGCGCGTGGTTGTTCTCGCCGCGCAAGGGGATATGGCGTGGAAATCTTCAACAGTTTTTTATACTTGGATGTTTTTATGTAATTTTTAAACAATGTAATGTATTTGTATTAAACATTTCATGCGCAATGAAAATCTTATCTTGAATGTTTTCAATGGCCCGTGCTTAAGTATCAATTCCCACTCGCGCGCGCCCGGCTGTTTCCGCCGTTCAGGGCCGGGTGTGACAATAGAAGTGCGCCCGAGATCAGTTTCCAGGTAGACTTTACTTGAAGAGTATTTTACCAAGTAAAATACTCACTGGGTAGACTTCAACCTTCTTGACTTTGCCAGACTTTGCCCGACAAACCCTTACGAGCAACCTTTTTCTTCAATGGTCCCTTCAACCCTTTGCTAGTGAAAAGCTTATTAGCAAAGTGGGCTTGGTGGCACTTTTCCTTGCTTGTTTTGAACCTTGCCCGATGATTCTTAAGATATTCCATCAGGACATCAAGCATACTTGGACCATACTTATTAATGAATACCTTGCCCGGTCTTCCAATCACTTGTCTTCATGAGCTTGGTTAGCCTAAAGCTTACTCGGGAGTGAGCTTTACTTGGCTATGAAGAACAATCTTGCTTGATAAAGTGCTCCTTGCCCGGACTTGCATAAACTAGTGAACCTTTCCCGGTAATACACTAATTTGCAAACCCTGCCTGGATATCCACTAAAGAAGACTTTAAGAAGGTAACCCTGCTTGCTAGACAAGATACCGTACCCGGCTAAGTGAAAGCTTGCTCGGAAGTCTAAGGTGTGCCCGGTTCCATACTTAGCGAATTATGAGGAGGTTGAGAAGATTCCAATCTTCAATATGTTCATTCTTGGGTCAAATCTTGACTCAACAATCTCCCCCTAGATTGGAACACCTCAGCTGTCCCAAAACATATCTATAGTTACTTACACAGAATTAAAAATACATATCAAATTCAAAATCAAAGTTACATATTCAAATTACATAAACAAATTACATATTCAAAAGCTGTCCGGAGACATTACAAAGTAAATCCTAAGATAAAAATTTCTTCATTTTAGCCAGAGAGGCTTGTTTAGGCATGGAAAGTCCAACTTTTCTTGCTTCCTCAAGAACCTTAACAATTCTGATCGCTTAGCACTTGTAGGCCTTTGCCTTTCTTTATAATCAGAGAGATGTAGTGCAGCAATCACAGTCCATTGCCATATGTTGAATTTTCTAAAGTCATTCTTAGAGAAGATCTTTAAAATCTTTCCATTATCCATCATAACATTCAGATGTTCAGTTCTGGAGTCATAAAATACTCCATTTGGCATGACATTGTAGTTAGGTTCAGACATTTTCCTTTTCTTTGTTAGGTTCTGTTTTGAAACAAAGGATGCTGTCATGTTGCAGATTGGTTTTTCTTTGGATTTGCCTTTTAATGTCATTTTAGAAAGATCAATCATCTTTCTGGATAATCCCTTGTTCTTTACCTCTAGAGACTGAGAAGCTTCTTTCTTCTTGTTCAACTATAGCCCTTTCACTTTCTTGAAGTTGCTCAAAATCTTATTTCTTGTCATGACTTTTACTGAGTCAAAGGGAATTCCATTTTTCACCAAAAATTTTGGTTTACCACCATACATACTCAACATTTTCTGGACATTCATTTCCTTTTCCAAATCATCTTTCAGTTTCAAACTTTTCAATTCATTGTCTTGATCAATCTTCTTTTCACTCAAAGCCTTTGAAATCTTGTCAATGATAGTGTCTAGTTTCTCTTTTACTTATGTCTCAGATTCTTCTTGCTTAATCAGCTTGAGAAGAGATACCAGCACTTCATTTGGAATATCATTGTCATTTAAGCACTTATCAATTACTTATTGTGGGACTTCTTCAGATTTTCATTATTTACTTCATCCCTTGCCTTTTTCTCATCTTCAAACAGTTTCAACAAGCTTACTTGTTCTTCAAAATCTCTATCCGTTAGTGTTTGGCTTAGAAATTGTTTATTTTGAATTCCTGTCATTCTTTGCACATAGACCCCTTTGGCTTCTACTTCAGATTCATCAATTTCTAGGATTGTTGACTTTTATTTTGGGGAATTGACAATCTGAATTTCATCACCTTCTATAGCAATTTTTTTTCCTTTTAGCCTCTTTCTTTCTTCAAAATGTTTCCTTTCATCTTCTGGAAATTTGTCAGTTTCATCATCTGAACTATCTACTTCATAGATTGAGAGCAGCTTCAATGGATTCTCCCCTTGATTCAGTGATTTCTCCCCCTGTTTGGGGCAGCTGAGGTCTTCTCAACCTCATTAATTAGGGTTTGAACTCTTTGTAGCGCCCTCTTTAGATGATGCTTGTAGGAATTGAGATTGCCTAGAGTTAGATCCATTTCTGATTCTCTGTTAACAGATGAGCATACAATTGACAGTTAGATTTAAAACAATGTATATACTTTCTTTTTTGTTTGCAGTTGACAACTTTGCTTCTTTAGGCAAGTTACCTGGCATAGAAGAAAAGACAAAACGATTCCTAGCACTAGATACCGAAGTTAGGACCTTTCAAGCTCGATTTGTTGAAGGTTTTTGTGATATCTCCTAAAGTTCAAGCATGTCAAGTAAGTTAATAATTTTAATATAAATAAGATTAGAATAAGAGAACTTATCTGATAACTTTTTTCCTTTTCAGGCGCCAAGAAATCCCAGAAGTTAGCCGACAAGTTCTCTCTTGAAGATATTGACTGCATGGTCACTTCTCCTGTTGTCAAGAAGGAGGCTACGAAGGCGGGCACTAGTTCCGAGCCCAAGACTGCAACGACCAGGGCCAAGTCCGCGGCTTCCAAAAGGAAATGATCCTCTGATCCTGAGACCCATTACGACATTGTCCTCTCTGTAAGTATCATGTATCCTGACACTTTGAGTTATAGGATCCAATATCCTTATGATTTTGAGTACTTTGTTGTGTGTAGACTATGAATGCTTTCAAAGTGAACTATGAAAAGATTATCGGCCAAATGAGTGACAAGCTGTCGGGTTTAGGGAAAGCCGTGGTTGCCAAGGATAAGTCCATGATCTAGCTCTCCAAGGAGAAAAAACAGTTGGAGGATCAGCTATCCTTAGCCGAAGCCCAACGTCAAGAGGCAGTGGAGCAGGCTACAGACGAGGCCAAAGTGTGGGCTTCCAGGTCCGTATTGCAGGCACGGATCAAGATGGAGAAGGAGGACGGTGACCCCGCTTTTGATAAAGCGACCTGGGAAGTGGAGAAGTGGACCAATGCTCTGAATGATCTTGGTGGCGAGGTGAAGAGGATATGGATGAGAATACCGAGGCTGGGCCTAGTGGTGTCAAGGAGATGGACGAAGCTGGTAAAGGAGAAGGTGATGCCGCGGTTGAAGATGCAGCTTAAGTGGGCAATGAAGGATATCAAAGACAAGGCCAGAGCCCACTTTTTTATTTTGTGTTGGTGTTTTTTCGAACAATTTGGTTTGTAATAAACAATAGTATTTAGGATAAATGATCCATGATCCTTAAGACAATTGACGGGGGTGACAAAGGTGGAGGGATCCTCTGTTTGTGGGTATGAAGCCTTTGTTGCCCCTGTTTTTAATTTTCCTGCACTTATGAACTGTTAGTAACTCTCACTTAACCCGGATGGATGGTCCATCTTTTGCATGGTGAAGTCCGGGTTAAGAATTCTCGATAAGTCCTGGCGGCTTATCTTAATTAATATATAAATCTATTGACTATTTACTTATTGTTTATTTTTGAAAGATTGTTAGATATGACTTTAGCATTATTGATAGTTTTGAAAAATAATCTTAAGTAAAAGATTTTCAGGATAAAAGATCCTTATGAAAATTATTCAGGATAAAATATCCTTAAAGAACAAATAGTAGGATAAAATATCTTTAATAGTTGATAAAATTATATAATAGAGTATCCTTAAAACAGGTAAAAAAATTTTAGTAATAAAACAAGTTTAAGGGAATAACCTTCTAGGATGAATTATCCAAATTTATTGCAGCCAATATGATACATAAGTTAATTAACAGAGATCATACCAGAAGGTCTAGATAGACCTAAGTTACTAGAAGTGTTGAACTCTCAATGATAGCTTTAGGATCCGGGATCCTTAGATTTTTGATCTTCACAAAGAACTTATAAAATCTGTTGCAAATAATTCATAATGTTAACTGGGATCAAACCCATTAAGCTGGGGACAAGCCCAAACAATATACTGGGGACAAGCCTGTGCAACTGGGGACAAGCCCGTGTAATCTGGGGACAAGCCCGTGAACTGGGGACAAGCCCAAACTGGGGACAAGCCCAAACTGGGGACAAGCCCAAAAACTGGGGACAAGCCCAAACTGGGGACAAGCCCAAAAACTGGGGACAAGCCCAAACTTGAGATAATGTGAAAACGTTTAAACCGGTGGTATGGTACGTCTACCATAAATCGTAGGATCCTCCATATAGCCGAAGACGAAGAAATTGTTAGCCACTAAGCGTGTACTGGTCCCGCTGCCCCGGACTATACGTTGGATAGCGTGCGCTCCAGGTGAGAGTGTAGAAATTCTATTTATAAGAAAGGTGAAAACCTTTAAACCGTAGGGGATATGACCATCGGGGGTCATATCCAATCATGGGCTAGGCCAAGAGAAATAGGATAGTACCTCAAATGTAAAGGAGAGGTGGCCAACCTCTTGATCACCAAATTATTTATTATAATCCTGCATGGTTACTCAAACTTGGAAAAGATAAAATGTTAAGAATATATTATCCTTAAATTAACAATAACAATTCAAAAAGAATAACTGATTAGATAGATGTTACTGATTTTGGGATCCTTGACCCTTAAGGATAATATATCCTCTAAGGATAATAGATCCTGATAAGAAAAAATATCTCTTGAGGTGGATGGCATTCCATGCTCTTGGTAACCTGTTGCCTTCCATTGTGAGCAAATCCCTTTCCTGCCTCCGACTCAATTTGTTAAGGTCCTTCCCATTTGGGTGCTAACTTTCCATCAGCCGGATTAGTTGTGTTTTGGAAGGCTTTCCTCAACACTAGATCTCCTTCTTGAAATCTTCTGATTCTGATATTTTTGTTGTATGCCCCAGCTACCCTTTGTTAATATGCTGCCATCCTGATCTTGGCTAGGTCTCTGAGTTCTTCTATAGTATCCATGTTTTCAAGAAGGGTTTCTTCATTGGCTTCAAGATCACGAATGCTCGTACTTGCCATAGGAACAACCATTTCTGTGGGAATTACAGCTTCTGATCCAAACACCAATGAGAAAGGTGTTTGGACTGTTGCATTTTTAGGCGTAGTCCTGTCTTCCCAAAGAACATAAGGAAGTTCTTCAGCCCATTTTCCATTCTTGGATCCTAGCTTCTTCTTTAGATTGTTGATGATGATCTTGTTGCTAGACTCTGCTTGACCATTGGCTTGAGGATGAACCGGAGTGGAAGTAATCATTTTGATGCCCCAACTGTCACAAAAGTTAGTGGTTCTATTCCCGATAAACTGGGAACTATTGTCATAAACAATTTCAGCAGGAATACCAAATCTAGTTATAATATTTCGTTTAATAAAAGATATTACTTCCCTTTCTCGGACTTGTACAAACGCTTCTGCCTCAATCCATTTGGAGAAAAGTAGTCACTCATAGCAAGCATAAAGACCTTTCCACCTGGTGCTTTTGGTAGCTTGCCTACAATATCCATACCCCATTTCATGAAAGGCAATGAGGCGGATATAGGATATAGAGGCTCCGCTGGTTGATGAAGGATGTTTGCGTGTCTTTGAAAAGCATCACATTTCCTTGAATATTCCACTGCATCCTTCTTCATTGTTGGCCAAAAGTACCCAGTTCTGAGTATTCTGGAAAATAACGCTCTTCCACCTGTGTGATTGCCGCAATCTCCTTCATGAAAATCCTTGAGTACTTTTGGATCTCAGGATCCTCAATGAATCTGAGATATGGACATGCGAGAGATTTTCTATATACAATATCATTTTACAAAATATATTGGGATACCTTGAGTTTGAAGGACTTGGGATTTTCCGTGGCCGGAATTTCTCAGTCTGGATGTAGTTCTTGATAGGATGGATCCATGATCCTTTTTTATTTGAGGATAAAGGATCCCAGAGTACAATTTCTTTATCATTCGTTATCTCTCCAACGTCCTGTTCTCCTATTGCTGGCAAGAGAATGTGGATTATTGGGATTTTCAAATCTTCAGGAATCTTCAAAGATGAGGCTAAGTTTGCCAAGGCGTCCGCTCCAGCGTTTTCTTCCTTCGGTACATGTGTAATATTAAATCTTTCGAAGGATTTCGATAACTCCTTCACAATATCTAAATATTTAATTAGTTTCTCACCTTTAACAGCATACGAGCCATTAAAGTGGTTGGTTATCAATAAAGAATCTACATAAACTTGAAGATACCTGATCCTCATGATTTTGGCTAATTGCAAACCTGCGATTAGAGCCTCATATTCTGCTTCATTGTTTGTTTCTTGGAACTCACAAGCTATGGACTGGGGTAATATGTCCCCCTGTGGTGATTTCAGTAGGATCCCCAATCATGTTCCTCTTACATTGGAAGCACCATCGGTGAAGAGTATCCAAGGATCCTTGGTCTTTTCCAGTTGTTGGACCTCCAAGTCAGCTTCTTTTTGTAGATCACTAGTGAAATCAGCCACAAAGTCCGCTAGTGCTTGAGACTTGATTGCTGTTCTTGACTCATATTGGATATCATATGCTCTTAATTTTATAGCCCACTTGGCCATTCTACCTGATAACTCTGGTTTTTGAAGAACATTCTTCAGAGGATAATTAGTTCTCAAAATAATAGGATGAGTTTTGAAATAATGTCTCAATTTAGAAGAAGCCATAATGAGTGCAAAAATTAACTTTTCTAAATGAGAATACATGGCCTCCGCATCTAGAAGACTTTTACTTACATAATAAATGGGATGCTGTTCACCTTCATAATCCTTTACCAAGATGACACTTACTGTGTTTCCTGAGACAGCTAAATACAGGTATAAGGATTCTCCATCCACAGGCTTCATTAGAGCTGGAGCTGAGGATAAGTAATCCTTCAAGGCTGTAAGTGCAGCCTCATGCTTTTCCGTCCATTCAAACTTTTTATTCTTCCTAAGGATGTCATAGAAGTCCTTGCACTTCTCGGAGGATCTTGAGATGAACCTATTGAGGGCAGCTATTCTTCCTGTGAGCCTTTGGACATCCTTTGCGTTTGCAGGGGATTTCAAATTGAGGATGGCTTCAATCTGCTTTCGGCTTGCTTCAATTCCTCTTTTGGTAACCATATATCCCAGAAATTTTCCAGCCTTAACACCAAAGTGGCATTTTGACGGATTCAATTTCATGTTATATTGGTCGAGGATATTGGATGATTCCTCGAGGTCTCTAAGGTGATCCTCAGCTTTCTTTGACTTCACTACCATATCATCTATGTAGACCTCCATAGTCTTACCCAACTGATCCTTGAACATCATGTTGACTAATCTTTGGTATGTTGCCCCTGCATTTCTTAGTCCAAACGGCATAGCGGTATAACAGTATATGCCGGTAGGAGTCATGAATGCTATATCCTCTTGATCGGATGGTTCCATTTGAATTTGTTGAAATCTAGAGGAAGCATCCTAAAGGTAAGCATTTCATGTCCTGCCATCGCATCCACCATGGAATCTATATGTGGTAACGGGAAAGGATCCTTGGGGCATGCCTTGTTTAAATCTGTAAAATTGACACACACCCTCCACTTTCAATTCTTTTTTGAAATAACGACCACATTAGCTAGCCATCGAGGATATTGAACCTCTATGATCATACCGGCCTTAAGAAGTTTTTCAACTTCTTCTTGTATGATCTTGTTTCTCTCAGGAGCGAATTTCCTTCGCTTCTGACGGACGGGTTTAACAGATAAATCAAGACCGAGTTTATGAGTGATTACCTCTTTTGAAATACCTGTCATTTCCGAGTGCTTGAAGGCAAAAGTAGATCTTCTTTTCCCTAAGAAGGATATTATATCCTCCTCAATTTTACTGGGGATACTGGATCCTAAGAACACCTTTATTTCTGGATCCTCGGGGTCCAATGATACTTCTTTAAGGTCTTTCTCCCGAGCTTCCAGCACGTCCCTAGGATGTTGCTGTAATTGCTATGCTATGGTTGGCTTGGCTGTTGGCTTCATTGATGATGAATAATAGTTCTTGGCCTCCGCTTGGTCACCCACAATCTTTAGAACTCCCCAAGGAGTAGGTAGCTTGATGCATTGGTGATAAGTTGAGCCTTCATTCCATGTAGCCAAGGCCTACCTAAAATAACATTGCAACTGGAAAGGTTATCTATAACACAAAATTTTTGGTATGAATTTAACCCTTCGATATAAATTGAGAGGTTGATGTCCCCCAATGTCTTCTTGGTTTCGCCACTGGAACCGACTAGCACCGAAGTTCTAGGAATGATTTCTGAATCCGGGATGTTCATCTTCTTGAGGACATCATGTTGGATAATGTTGACCGAGCTGCCACCGTCTACTAGGATCCTGCGTACATAATGGTTAGAGATAAATAAAGTAATAATCAAAACGTCGTGATGAGGATCCTGAATGTTCATCTTGTCTTCCTCGTCAAAGAAGATTCTCTTGTCTGTTGTTAAGGTGTTGACACTATTGGTCGATCTCCGTTATCCATCTTTATCTCTTTGGCAAGTCTTTTTGCTGCAGAGAAAGAAGTTCCACATATATCTGAACCTCCGGAGATGAAATTGACAGTTTGCACATTCAGCTTGTCCTGATGAGGATCATGGATCCTTGAATTGAAAAAGATTCTTTGATCGGTCACTCGAGTAGTGGGGATGAGTGGTCTTTTATAGCACAAGAATCTAGAAATAATTCGTAGTCTCTGGAGACAAAGTTGATCACATGAGCATCTAGCGACGGTGGTGTTGCTTTCTGTGGAAGGTCTTCAGGATCCTGGATCTTGGATTTTTTCCTTCCCAAGAGTTCTTTAAAGTCACCCTTGCTCAGGAGGTATCCAATTTCCCTCCTTAAGATGATGCACTCGTCTGTCGTGTGGCTAAAATCTTCGTGGAAGGCGCACCACTCAGACTTTTCCTTGAAGCCGACAGTCTTCTCATTCTTTCGGGGCCACCTTGCTTTTTCTCCCAAATCCTTCATGGCACAGATCAAGCCATGAGTGTCCACAGAGAAACAATAGTCGGAAATGCAAGGATAGTCTTCGTCGTCATCTCCTTCTTCAACTGCTCGTACGTTCTGATTGTTGAACTTGGCGTACGGCTTCGAATTGTTGTTCCTGTTCTAGGATCCTTTATTCTTTTTGGGGGTTTCTTGTTTTGTTTGCCCCCCAAGACGATCCTGGATCCTTCTGTCTTCTTCCAATCGGATGTATCTCAATGACCTGCTTCTGACTTCGTCTAGTGCCCTGCACAGAGTCATCACTAAATCATCATAAAAGGGGGAGCTCTTCTGAATTCCCATCTTGAATGCTTCAACAACAGTAGTCATGTCAAGATTTGGGATTTCTAGAGCATCCTTGCCGATCCTGGTAACGAAATCCCTAAGGAATTCATCACTAGGTTGGATAACACGATATAAATCACTGGTTAACCTCTCAAATTTCCGACTATAGGAAAATTGAATGTTAATTAAGTTGACTAAGTGAGAGAAAGAAGTAATCGAAAAAGAAGGAAGACTTAGCAGCCATTTTAAAGCGGCTCCCCTTAGTGTGGATCCAAAGCCTTTACACAAGCAAGCTTCTTTGAGTCTCTCCAGAATAGGATTGATCTCCATCCTTTCCCTATACTGTGCTACCTGTTCTTCAGGATCAGTGGTCCCGTCGTAAGTCTTCATATTCGTAGTCTGGAACCGCTTCAGGATTTCAGCATCACAGATAGGCGGAGCAAATATGGATACTTTGTGGCTTCCCTCAGGTATCTCGGGGATTGGTCTTATGATCTCTGGAACACTGGATATCATATCCTTGAGCTTCTGCAGCTCCTTGGCCATAGCTTGGTTGATACCTGCATCCTGCATGGAACCACGATTAACATCTAAGGGTAAGGGATCGTACAAGTTACCTCTTTGCTGAGTGAAGGTTGGCATCTCGGATGAGTAGATGGGATAAGAGGAGTCTGTGATAAGAGTTGGTACTCCAGAGGCTATGGTCTGCATGGGGATTATGTCTCCTTCATGGACTTCGGAGGATCGTTGATGTTGGACGCCTGAGGATCCTTGATTCGGAAAGAAGGATCCTTGATTCGGGGTGAAGGATCCTTGAGGTTGGATACCGTAGGATCCTTGTGGAAGGATGGCTGATCCTTGCCGATAAAATGAGGATCCTTGATTCTGCTGTCCCATCGATCCTTGTTGGAGGTTAGTCAACCTTGGCTGATCTAACGAGAATCCTTGAGCCTGTTGGCCCATGGACCTCTGTTGAAGGATAGATGATCCTTGCTGAAATAGCGAGGATCCTTGGGCATGTTGACCCATGGACCCCTGCTGAAGGATAGATGATCCTTGTGAGAACTGAGCCATGGATTCTGGACTGGTGAAATCTAGCATCCTTGGCATCAGGGGGTGAGATCCTCTGCTGGCCTCTTTTTCTTCTTGAGATCTTCTATCTCACGGAGGATCCTCTGGTTAGTCTTGTTCTGTTGCTCCATGTATGCTTTAAACTGCGAAAACATAGATGAAACATCACTGTTAGTATTAACCACCGGGGCAGCAGCAGCGGTTTTTGAGCTCTGGAAGACTGGAAGTTGCGTCTTGCTCCCAACAGCAGCAGGCCGTTGCGTTCTCGTGATTGGCGGAGGCATCGGTGGAAAAGTCCTTGATGAGAGAGGAGCCGTAGCCGGAATGGTTGATGAAACATAGGTTGATTGAGAGGCCATTGTTAGTGATATGGGAATGAAAAAGTTGAGAATGATGAAAATAATATGGATTATAGCACCAATTGCCCCACGGTGGGCGCCAAATTGTTTTGGATAAAAATCTGCTAAGGATAATGTATCCAAATCTGTTAAGTGAGGTGTAGTGCTAAGATGACAATATTGAATGTGTAATCAAAATCTTGGTAAACACAATGATTTGATCACGAGGGAAAAAGCCCTTGAATACAATAATCTTACTTCGGTCATAACTTAACAAGGTAATCTTTGATCGAATCAATTCGGTCAAGGATCAACGAGGTAACCTTTGGTCGGATAGTACGTGACTATAGTAATCTCCGGCACAAAAAACCCCCGGACGGCGAAAACTATCACCGTCGATTATATTGATAATAAAAGGTGGTTACAAGTGTTGTGGAGTTGATGATCGATATTACAATGTAAACTAGTGATTAGAGAGAGTTTATTGCTTCTACTCTAGTGTGTGTGATGTGATACATGTGTTTTTTCTCTTTGATCATAACTCAATTAAATAAGAAAATACCAATAACAATATTTCCTAACAATCCGGAAGTCTTCCACTAGCCTCTCCCATGACTTTGACCACGTGCCAATAGCCGTTTAGTAGTGTGATAAGCGGAAGAATGAGCCTTGGAGCCGTTGAAGATATTTAAACATCAATCTTCACATGGATTCGTCCATTAACAGCTATCTTGAATAAGGATCCTGGATTCATACTCCAGCTAGATGAGACTCCATGAGGATAATTGATGTAAGTACGTCTTAGAATTGTTATACCTGTCTAACACATCACCATACTAAATGCAATCATTAGTAAACAAATAGTACCGAGGATCGTTGATCCTTTATACCCTGATTAACATCTCAAGGATAATCTATCCATAAGATAGTTAAGGATTAAGGATCCTCAGCATAAAATTCATGCCCTAACAATAATCACACTAGAGGAAGAGCCCTGTTTTCTAGGATTCTAAGAACAGGATACTTCTAGCCAACAATGAAGAGAGATGCAATGGAATACTCAAAGAAATGTGATGCTTGTCAAAGACATGCAAACATCCTTCACCAGCCAGCAGAACCTATGTATCCTATATCCTCATCATGGCCTTTGATGAAATGGGGTATGGATATTGTAGGCAAATTGCCTAAGGCACCAGGAGGAAAAGTATTCATGCTTGCAATGACGGATTACTTTTCAAAATGGATAGAAGCAAAAGCTTTCGTTCAAGTCCGCGAAAAAGAGGTGATACCCTTTAATAAAAGAAATATTATTACTAGACTTGGCATTCCTTCAGAAATTATTTGTGACAATGGTTCCCAGATTATCGGGAAAAGAACCACTAAAGTTTGTAACAGCTGGGGCATCAAGATGATCCTCTACTCCAGTGCATCCTCAAGCTAATGGTCAAGTAGAGTCAAGAAAAAATATCATCATCAACAACCTGAAAAAGAAGCTACGATCCAAGAAAGGCAAATGGGTTGAAGAACTACCTTATGTTCTTTGGGCTGACAGGACAACACCCAAGAATGAAACAGGCCAAACACTCTTCTCATTGGTATTTGGGTCCGAAGCGGTAGTCCCCACAGAAATGGTGGTTCCTACAGCCAGAACAAGCATTCGTGATCCTGAGGCCAATGAAGAAATTCTTCTTGAAGACTTCGATACTGTTGAAGAACTCAGAGACCTGGCCAAGATCAGAATGGCAGCTTATCAACAAAGGGTAGCTGGGGCGTACAATAAAAATATAAGGATCAGAAGATTTCAAGAAGGAGATTTAGTTTTGAGGAAAGCCTTCCAAAACACGACCAATCTGGCTGATGGGAAGTTAGCACCCAAATGGGATCTATTATCTTTAGAGGATCAAGGATCCCCAAAATTGGTAATATCTATCTGATTACTTATTCTTTTCAAATTTCCAATTATTGATTTCAGGATAATATATTCTTAACAATTTGTTTCTTCCAAGTTTTAAGTATCAATGCAGGATATTAATAAGATGTGTAATAACCAAGAGGTTGGCCACCTCTCCTTCACCTCTAAGGTACTTTACTATTTCCCTTGGCCTAGCCCACGATTGGGTATGATCCCCGATGGTCATATCCCCTAAGGTTTAAAGGTTTTCACCTTTCTTATAAATTAGACTTTCTACACTCTTGCTTGGAGCGCACGCTATCCAACGTATAGTACGGGGAAGCGGAACCAGTACACGCTTAGTAGCTGACAATTTCGTTGTCTTCGTCTATATGGAGAATCCTACGATTTATGGTAGACGTACCATACCACCGGTTTATAACGTTTTCACGTTATCTCACGTTTGGGCTAAATCCCTGTTTGGGCGAGTCCCCAGTTGACATCCGTGTCTTTGGGCCAGTCCCCAGTTGGGCCTGTCCCCAGTATTTGGGTTTGTCAACAGTTTAACATCATTTTTGGGCTTGTCCCCAGTTTTGGACTTGTCCCCAGTTCACGAGCTTGTCCCCAGTACACGGGCTTGTCCCCAGTTGCATGAGCTTGTCCCTATTTTATTTTATGAGCTAATCCTCAGCTTGTTGGGTCTAATCCCGATCAATATAATAAGTTGTTTGCAACAGATGTACTAGGTTCATCACGAAGACAAAGTCTTATGGATCCAAAATCCATAACTTATTTCTACAAGGATCACGAAAGGATCATTACTTATGGGGGAATAAGAGGAGTTGGATGTATAGCCAGAAGGGAAGTTCCCAAGGAAACTCTATAGATATTTGATAATTATATCTATCTTGTTAAATCTCATATATTTTTGCAGGAAGTTTGATTTCAAAGGCAAAATGACAGCTGTGAACTTATCACAGCCGCCATTTTGGGGGCAATTGTTAGGGCACGAAAATTTGACACTATGGATACGTTATCCTGGAAAATGTTCTGGGATCAGTAATCCTTAGTCAGATCCTGTCAGGATCAAGGATCCTCAGTATTTATTATTTACTAATGATCGTTTCTCATGTGTAGTCTTATATTTGGTAGATATAACGGCTCCAGGACGTGGTCTGCTTAATATTTCGCTACAAGGCACCTTCAGCACGTGGTCAATAGTGAAGACTAAGCTAGTGGGAGTAGTGCCAAGAAAATAGGACTTTTTGTTAGTTGTTATTTTCTATTTAAACATGAGATAATTGATCAGTTAGAACACACCTTGTAAACACACACACCTGAGCATTCTCTCTATCACATCTCGTTCACTTAGCTATTATTGTAATACTGATCAATATCTCCACCCATTGTAACCCGATTTTTTCATTAATAAATTGGTGATCGAGGAGTTGTCATTACCCGGGGTTTTTTTCTTTTGATCTGAAAAAGATCAAAGGGTTTTTCCTCGTACCAAATCACAGTGTTCATCTCTATTTCCTTTATATAATCACTGTTACAGTTTTAGCACTAAACCTCACATAACAAATTTGGATACATTATCCTTAGCAGATTTTTGTCCAAAACAAAACGTAATCAGTCATTGCAAGCATGAATACTTTTCCTCCTGGTGCCTTAGACAGTTTACCCACGATATCCATGCCCCACTTCATGAAAGGCCATGATAAGGATATAGAATACATAGGTTCTGTTGGTTGATGAAGGATGTTTGCATGCCTTTTACAAGCATCACACTTCTTTGAATACTCCATGGCATCTCTCTTCATTGTTGGCCAGAAATATCTTGTTCTCAGAATTTTAGAAAACAAAGCTCTACCTCCAGTGTGATTACCACAATCACCTTTGTGAAAGTCTTTGAGCACCTCTTAAATTTCAGGATCCTCGATGCATCTCAAGTATGGACCTGCAAGAGATTTTCTATATAGCATATCATTTAACAAAATATGTTGTGATACCTTGAGTTTGAAGGATTTGGGATTCTCCGTAGCCGGGATTTCTCCTGTTTGAATGTACTTCTTAATTGTGATCCAAAAGTACGATCTGTTTGTCAGTTGTTATCTCCCCAACTTCCACTCCTATTGCTAGAGAGAGTATAAGGATGATTGGGATCTTCGTAGCTTCTGAAAATTTCAAGGATGAGGCTAAATTTGCTAAGGCATTTGCCCCAGAATTTTCTTCCCTTGGTTCCTGTACTATACTAAACAATTCGAAGGATTTTTCTAATTCCTTCACAATTTCTAAATATTTGATCATATTCTCACCTTTTACGGTATAAGAGCCATTAAAGTGGTCAGTTATAAGTAAAGAATCCATATAAACTTGAATATACCTGATCCTCATGCTTTTGGCTAAAAGTAAACCTGCTATGAGTGCTTCATACTCTGCCTCATTGTTAGTGGCTTGAAATGCACATGCAATGGACTGGGGTATTATGTCGCCTGTGGCGATTTCAGTAGTATGCCCAATCTTGTTCCCCTTATGTTGGATGCTCCATCTGTGAAGAGGATCCAAGGATCCTTGGTTTCTTCTAGTTGCTGAACTTCTAAATAGCTTCCTTTTGCATGTCACTGCTGAAATCAGCCACAAAATCTGCTAGTGCCTGCGATTTGATAGCTGTTCTAGGCTCATACTGAATATCATATGCACTCAGCTTTACAGCCCATTTGGCCATCTTTCCTGACAATTCCGGTTTTGTAAGAACATCTTAACATGATAATTAGTTCTCAAAATAATAGTATGTGTTTCAAAGTAATACTGCATTACCTGAAACCGCTAAGTATAGATATAAGGATTCTCCATCCACAGGCTTCATCAGAGCCGGTGTTGAAAATAAGTAATCCTTTAAGGCTTTTAGGGCGGATTCATGCTTCTTTATCCATTCGAACTTCTTTTTTCTCTGAGGATGTCATAGAAGTCTTTGCACTTCTCCGAGGATTAGGAAATAAATATGTTGAGAGCAACTATTCTTCCCGTCAACCTCTGCACATCCTTAGCATTCACATGAGACTTTAGGTTGATAATGGCTTCAATCTGCTCTGGGCTTGCTTCAATTCCACTTTTAGTTACCATGTATCCTAGAAACATTCCAGCCTTAACACCAAAGTGGCATTTTGACGGATTTAGTTTCATGTTATACTGGTCAAGGATATTGAATGCTTCTTCAAGATCCCTGAGGTGATCCTCAGCTCTCTTTGATTTCACCACCATGTCATCTATATAGACCTCAATGGTTTTACCTAACTAATCCTTGAACATCATATTGACTAGTCTTTGGTATGTTGCCCCTTTTTAGAAATACATGTCATGTCTGAATGTTTGAAGACATTCATGGATTTTCTTCAATTTAGGAAGGATATCATATCCTCCTCAATCTGACTAGGGATATTGGATCCTAGGAACACTTTCACATCTAGATCCTCGGGGTCCAATAATACTTTCTTTAAGTCCTTCTCTCGAGCTTCCAGCACGTCCCTAGGATGTCGCTATGGTTGCTATGCTATAGTTTGCTTGGCTGCCGACTTCACTGATGAAGAGTAATAATTCTTGGCCTCCACCTGGTCACAGTCTATCCTCACTACCCCCCCCCCCCAAGGATTTGGGAGTTTAATGCACTGGTGATAAGTAGAAGCCACCGCCTTCATCCCATGTAACCAAGGCCTGCCTAAAATAACATTGCAACTAGAAAGGTTATCAATAACCCAAAATCTTTGGTAAGAATTTAACCCTTCGATATATATTGGAAGGTTAATGTCCCCTAATGTCTTCTTTGTTTCTTCACTGAAGCCAACTAGCACTGATGTCCTTGGGATGATCTTAGAGTCTGGGATGTTCATCTTCTGAAGAACATCATGTTGGATGATATTAACTGAGCTCCCACCATCTACCAGGCACCTGCGTACATAATGGTTAGCAATAAATAAAGTGACAATCAGACCATGGTGATGAGGATCCTGGATGCTTGATTTATCTTCTTCATCAAAGATCTTTTTGTCGGTCGTCAAAGTGGTGGATATAACCGGTCGTTCCCCGTTATCCAACTTGGTCTCCTTGGCGAGTCTCTTATCTGTGGAGAAGGAAGTGCCGCATATGTCTGATCCTCCGGAGATGAAGTTAATCACTTGAGCATCTGGCGGGGGCGAAGTTGCTTTTTGAGGAACCTCGTCAGGATCCTGGATCCTGGACTTTTTCCTTCCCAAGAGCTCCTTAAAGTGACCCTTGCTCAGGAGGTATCTAGTTTCCCTCCTTAAGCTGATGTAATCATCTGTCATGTGGCCAAAATCCTCATGGAAAGCACACCATTTGGATTTGTCTCTGAAGGTGGTTGATTTTTCGTTCTTTCGGGGCCACCTCTCTTTTTCACCTAAATCTTTCATGGCACAAATTAAACCATGAGTATCTACTGAGAAGCAGTATTCTGAGATGCTTGGGTAGTCTTCATCATCGTCTCCTTCTTCAACCACTCGGATGTTATGATTGTTGAATTTGGAGTAGGGTTTCGTGTTGTTGTTCTTGAACGAGAACCCTTGCTTTTTGTTGGAGGATTCTTGCTTTGCTTGATTCCCCAGATGATCCTGGATCCTCTTGTCATCTTCCAATCATATGAATCTGAGTGCCCTGTTTCTAACTTCATCTAAGGACCTGCAAGGAGTCATCACAAGATCCTCATAAAAGGGGCAGCCCCTCTGAAGTCCCATCTTGAATGCTTCAACAGAAGTAGCCATGTCAAGATTAGGGATTTCTAGATCTTCCCTGCCGAACCTCGTAACAAAATCCCTAAGGGATTCATTGCTAGGTTGGATAACTCAGTATAAATCACTAGTTAACTTATCAAATTTCCTACTACAGGAAAATTGACTGTTGAACAAGTTAACTAAGTGTGAGAAAGAAGTAACTAAAAAGGGAAGAAAACTTAGCAGCCATTTTAGCGCAGATCCTGTTAGTGTGGATCCAAAACCCTTGCATAAACAATCTCCCTTAAGTCTTTCATGAATAGAATTGATCTCCATCCTTTCTCTGTATTGAGCTGCATGCTCCTCAGGATCAGTGGTCCCATCGTAAGTCTTCATGTTGGGGGTCTGGAATCGCTTTGGGATTTCAGCATCACAGATAGGTGGAGCAAATCTGGATAACTTGTGGCTTCCTTCTGGTATCTCAGGAATTGGGCGGACCACCCCCGGTACACAGGATATCATATCCTTCAGCTTTTGTAGTTCCATAGCCATCGCTTGGTTAATACCTCTTTGCTGGTTGAAGGTTGGTATTCCAGAGGAGTGGTTGAGGTAAGAAGTGTCTACTACAGGAGTTGGTCCACTGGAAGCGATGGTCTGCATGGGACTTATATCTCCTTCATGGACCTCGGATGACCTTTGATGTTAAGCCCTGGAGGATCCTTGATCCTGGAAGAAGGATCTTTGATTGGGGTTGAAGGATCCTAATAGTTGAGAGTTCAAGGATCCTTGGAGATACAGTCCTGAGGATCGTGGTTGAAGGATGGATGATCCTTGTTGAAAAGCTGAGGATCCTTGAGCTAGTTGACCCATGGATCCCGGCTGAATGATGGATGATCCTGGCTGAAACAGCGAGGATCCTTGAGTTTGTGGACCCATGGATCCCTGTTGAAGGATAGATGGTCCTTGAGTGAACTGAGCCAAGGATCCTGGAGTAGTGAAATCCAACATCTTAGGCATCAAGGGAGTGTGATCCTCCGCTGGCCTCTTAGTCTTCTTGAGATCTTCTATCTCACGAAGGATCCTCTGGTTGGTCTTGGTCTGCTGCTCCATGTATGCTTTTACCTGCGAAAACATATTAGAAACATCATTGTTAGTGCTAACACCGGAGTGGCAGCAGTGGTTCTTGAGCTCTGGAAGACTGGCAGGTGTGTTTTGCTTCCAGCAGCGGCAGGTTGTGGTGCTCCCGTGATTGGCAGAGGCATCGCCGACAAATTCCTTGATGAGAGAGGAACCGTAGACGACATGGTTGATAAAGCATAGGTTGATTGAGAGACCATTAATAGTGATATGCGTATGAAAAGGTTGAAAATGGTAGGAATAATATGGATTATAGCACCAATTGCCCTACGGTGGGCGCCAAATTGTTTTGGATAAAAATCAGCTAAGGATAATGTATCAAGATCTGTAAATGTGAGGTCTAGTGCTATGATATTAACAACGAATGTATGAACGAAATTGAGATGAACACAACGATTTTTTACGAGGAAAAACCCCTGGTGATGACAACTCGTCGATCACCGATTTATTAATAACAAAAAGGTTACAAGTGTTTGGAGATCGTGATCTATGTTACAAAGTAAGCTAGTGTGTAGAGACAGTTATTGATTCTAATCTAGTGTGTGTGAGAGTACAAGTGTTTTCTAATCGATCATATCTTGATGTTAATAAAAGAAATACATATAACAAAAAGTCCTAATTGTCCGCCACTATTCCTCCAACGTTCATTGACCACGTGCTGGGAGCTTCCAGTAGAGAAATTTAAGGTAGAACAGGTCACAAAGCCATTACTTCTGTTGAACAATAACCTAAACACGTGAAACAATTGTTAATAATACTAACCTCTGAGGATCCTTGATCCTTGACATGGTTCTGGAGCTCTTCAGGAGGATAACTGATCCAGACATATCTTTAAGGATAATATATCCTCAGCAGAGAAAATATCAGTCCTAACAAGGACCTGCAAGGAGTCATCACAAGATCATCATAAAAGGGGGAGCCCCTCTGAAGTCCCATCTTGAATGCTTCAATAGCCATAGCCATGTCAAGATTAGGGATTTCCAGAGCTTCCCTGCCAAACCTCGTAACAATATCCCTAAGGAATTCATCACTAAGTTGGATAACTCGGTATAAATCACTAGTTAACTTCTCAGAATTCCTACTACAGGAAAATTGACTGTTGAACAAGTTAACTAAATGAGAAAACGAAGTAGCAGAAAAGGAAGGAAGACTTAGCAGCCATTTTAATGCAGATCCTGTCAGTGTGGATCCGAAGCCCTTGCACAAACAAGCCTCCTTGAGCCTCTCAGGGATTGGATTGATCTCCATACGCTCTCTATACTGTGCAACGTGCTCCTCAGGATCTATGGTCCCATCGTAAGTCTTCATGTTGGGGGTCTGGAATCGCTTTGGAATTTCAGCATCACAGATAGGTGGAGCAAATCTGGATAAGTTGTGGCTTCCCTCTGGTATCTCAGGGATTGGACGGATCACCCCGGGTACGCTGGATATTATATCCTTAAGTTTCTGCAATTCCTTAGCCATTGCTTGGTTGATACCTGCATCCTGCATGGAACCACGGTTATAAACTAAGGATATGGGATCATACGTGTTACCTTTTTGTTGTGTAAAGGTTGGCATTCAGAAGAATGGCTGAGATAAGAAGTGTCTACTACAGGAGTTGGTCCACCCGAAACTATGGTCTGCATGGGGATTATATCACCTTCATGGACCTCAGAGGATCGTTGATGTTGAACCCCAGAGGATCCTAGATCCTGGAAGAAGGATCCTTGATTGTGGATATAGGATCCCAGTGGTTGGGAGTTGAAAGATCCTTGAGGATATGGTCCAAAGGATCCTGGTTGAAGAATCAATGGTCCTTGCTGAAAGGCCAAGGATCCCTGAGCCCGCTGACCCATGGACCCCGGTTGAAGGATGGATGATCCTTGCTGAAATGCTGAGGATCCTTGAGCTATCTGACCCATGGACTCTGGTTGATGGATGGATGATCCTTGCTGAAAAGTTGAGGATCCTTGAGCTGGCTGACCCATGGAACCCGGTTGAAGGATGGATGATCCTTGCTGATGTTGAGCCAAGGATCCTGGTATAGTGAAATCCAGCATCCTAGGCATTAGAGGAGTTTGATCCTCTGCCGGCCTCTTAGTCCTCTTGAGGTCTTCTATCTCCAGGAGGATCCTCTAGTTAGTCTTGGTTTGTTGCTCCATGTATGCTTTGACATGCGAAAACATATTAGAAACATCATTGTTAGTATTAACTACCGAAGTAGCAGCAGTAGTTTTCGAGCTCGTGGTGCTCCCATGATTGGCGGAGGCATCGGCGGCAAGGTTCTTGATGAAAGAGGAACCGAAGTTGGCATGGTTGATGAAGCAGAGGTTGATTGAAAGGCCATTGATGGTGATATGGGTATGAAAAGGTTGAAAATGATAGGGTATTTTCTGGATTATAGCACCAATCGCCTCACGGTGGGCGCCAAATTGTTTTGGACAAAAATCTGCTAAGGATAATGTATCCAAATATGTTAATGTGAGGTCTAGTGCTACGATGATAACAACGATTCTATGAACAAAAATGGAGTGAATACCCCTTGATCTTGTCTAGATCAAAGGAAGAAAACCCCGGGTGATGACAACTCGTCAATCACCAATTTATTAATCACAAAAAGGTTACAAGAGTTCTGGAGATTACGATCAATGTTACAATAAATGCTAGTGAATAGAAAGAATTACGAATTCTGCTCTAGTGTATGTGAATACAAGTGTCTGCTAATTGATCGTTATCTCTATGTTTATAAAGTAAGTAACAAATAACAAGAATTTCTAACTATCCGCCACTCTCCCACAACTCCTCCAACGTTCATTGACCACATGCTTGGGAGCTTCCAGTAGAGAATATTTAGGAAGACCCAGTCATTGAGTCGTTGCTCTTGTTGAATAATAACCTACACACGTGAAATAATTGTTAATAATACCAACCTCTGAGGATCCTTGATCTTTTACATGGCTCTGGAACTCTTCAAGAGGATAACTGATCCAGACACATCTTCAAGGATAACATATCCTCAGTATTGAAAATATCAGTCCTAACAGTTACCATAAGTAATAATCCTTCCTCGATCTTTGTAGAAGTAAGTTTAAGGATTTGGAATCCATAAGTCCTAATCCTTGTAATTGAACTTAGAACATCTGTTGAAAAAAAAAACTTATAATATTAATCGGGGTTGGACCCATTAAACTAGGACAATCCCATATAATAAACTGGGCAACCCCATGAACTGGGGACAAGCCCAAAAACTGGGGAGAAGGCCGAACTGGGGACAAGCCCAAAAACTGGGAACAAGCCCAAACTGGGTACAAGCCCAAAAACTGGGGACAAGCCCAAACTGGACTGGCCCAAGATACAGATGTTAATTGGGGACTCGACTAAACCGGGATTTAGCCCAAACATGAGATAACATGAAAATGTTATAAACCGGTGGTATGGTACGTCTACCATAAATCGTAGGATCCTCCATATAGCCGAAGACAACGAAATTGTCAGCCTCTAAGCGTGTATTGGTCCCGCTACCCCAGACTATATGTTGGATAGCGTGTGCTACAGGCAAGAGTGTAGAAACTCTAATTCGTAAGAAAGGTGAAAACCTTTAAACCTTTGAAGATATGACCATCGGGGGGTCATACCTTAATCGTGGGCTAGGCCAAGAGAAATAGCAAAGTACCTTAGAGGTGAAGGAGAGGTGGCCAACCTCTTTAGACATTTGAAAATCTTATTAATATCCTGCATTGTTACTTTAAACTTGGAAATAAAAAACGTTAAGAATATGTTATCCTTAAAATAAAAAATCTTAAATAAATAAGTGATCAGATAGATAATACCGATTTCAGGATCCTTGATCCTCTAAGGATACTTGATCCTGATCAGAAAAATTACTTCTTGAGGTGGATAGCATTTCATGCTCTTGGTAACCTGTTGCCTTCCATAGTGAGCAAATGATATGCCCCCTTTCTTGCTTCCGACCCGATCAGATACGGGCCTTCCCACTTGGGTGCTAGCTTTCCATCAGCCGGATTGGTTGTATTTTGGAAGGCTTTTCTCAAGATCAAATCTCCTTCTTGAAATCTTCTGATCCTTATACTTTTGTTATATGCCCCAGCTACCCTTTGTTGATATGCTGCCATTCTAATCTTGGCTAGATCTCTGAGTTCTTCCACAGTATCCAAGTCTTCGAGAAGGATTTCTATATTGGCCCCAGGATCACTAAAGCTTGTTCTGGCTGTAGGAACCACCATCTTTGTAAGGATCACTACTTCTGAGCCAAACACCAATGAGAAGGGCTTTATTCTTGGGTGTTGTCCTATCAGCCCAAAGAACATAAGGTAGCTCTTTGGCCCACTTTCATTTTTTGGATCCTAGTTTCTTCTTTAAATTCTTGATGATTATCTTGTTTCTTGACTCCGCTTGGCCATTAGCTTGAGGATGCACTGGAGTAGAGGTAATCATCTTGATGCCCCAACTGTCACAAAAGTTAGTGGTTCTTTTCCCGATAAACCGGGAACCATTGTCACAAATAATTTCTGAAGGAATGCCAAATCTAGTAATTATATTTCTTTTAATGAAGGATGTCACCTCTTTTTCACGGACTTGAACAAAAGCTTCTGCTTCTATCCACTTTGAAAAGTAATCATTCATTGCAAGCATGAATACTTTTCCTTCTGGTTCCTTAGGTAGCTTACCCATAATATCCATGCCCCACTTCATAAAAGGCCATGATGAGGATATAGGATACATAGGTTCTGCTGGTTGACGAAGGATGTTTGCATGTCTTTGACAAGCATCATACTTCTTTGAGTATTCCATGGCGTCTCTTTTCATTGTTGGCCAGAAGTATCCTGTTCTTAGAATCCTAGAAAACAGAGATCTACTTCCAGTGTGATTACCACAATCTCCTTCGTGAAAGTATTTGAGTACCTCTTGAATTTCAGGATCCTCGATACACCTCAAGTATGGACATGCAAGGGATTTTCTATACAGAATATCATGTAATAAAATGTATTGTGATACCTTGAGTTTGAAGGATTTCAGATTCTCTATCGCTGGAATTTCTCCATCTTGGATGTATTTTTTGATTGGAAGGATCCAGGATCCTTGATTATTTGAGGATGATGGATCCCAAAGTAAGATTTGTTTATCAGTTGTTATCTCCCCAACTTCTTGTTCTCCTTTTGCTGGTGAGAGTATATGGATGATTGGGATCTTTATATCTTCTGGAATTTTCAAGGATGAGGCTAAATTTGCCAAAGCATCTGCCCGAGCATTTTCTTCTCTTGGTACCTGTATGATACTAAACAACTCAAAGGATTTTTCTAATTCCATCACAATTTCTAAATATTTGATCATATTGTCACCTTTTACGGTATAAGAGCCGTTAAAGTGGTTAGTTATAAGTAAAAAATCTATATAAACTTGAAGATACCTGATCCTCATCTGTTTAGCTAAAAGTAAACCTGCAATAAGTGCTTCGTATTCTGCCTTATTGTTGGTGGCTTGAAATGCACATGCAATGGACTGGGTTATTATGTCCCCCTGTGGTGATTTCAGTAATATGCCCAATCCCGTTCCTATTACGTTGAATGCTCCATCTGTGAAGAGGATCCAAGGATCCTTGGTTTCTTTTAGTTACTGGACTTCTAAATCAGCTTCCTTTTGCATGTCACTGCTTGAATCAGCCACAAAGTCTGCTAGTGCTTGCGATTTGATAGCTGTTCTAGGCTCATACTGAATGTCATATGCACTCAGTTTCATATCCTAGTTGGCCAACCTTCCTGACAATTCCGGTTTTCTAAGCACATTCTTAACAGGATAATTAGTTCTCAAAAAAATAGTATGTATTTCAAAGTAATGTCTCAATTTAGTGGAAGCCATAATCAAAGCAAGGATTAATTTTTCTAAATGAGAATACCTGGCCATCGCATCTAAAAGACTTTTACTTACATAATAAACGGGATGCTGTTCACCTTCATGATCCTTAACGAGGACGGCACTTACTGCATTACCTGAAACCATTAATATAGATATAAGGATTCTCCATCCACAGGCTTCATCAGAGCTGGTGCTGGGGAAAAGTAATCCTTAAGGCTTTTAGGGAAACTTCATGCTTTTCAGTCCATTCTAACTTCTTGTTTTTCCTAAGGATGTGATCGAAGTCTTTGAAATTCTCCGAGGATCTGGAAATGAACCTTTTGAGAGCAGCTATTCTCCCTGTCAGTATTTGGACATCCTTAGCGTTCACAGGAGACTTCAAGTTAATAATGGCTTCTATCTGCTCGGGGCTTGCCTCTATTCCTCTTTTGGTCACCATGTATCCTAAGAACTTTCCAGCTTTGACACCAAAATGGCACTTTGAAGGATTCAGCTTCATGTTGTACTGATCTAGGATGTTGAAAGCTTCTTCAAGATCTCTGAGGTGATCCTCGGCTTTATTCGATTTCACCACCATATCATCTATGTAGACTTCCATGGTTTTGCCTAACTGATCCTTGAACATCATGTTGACCAATCTTTGATATGTTGCCCCTGCATTTCTTAGTCCGAATGGCATAGCAATATAATAGTATATGCCGGTAGGAGTCATAAATATTGTATCCTCTTGATCAGATGGTTCCATTTGAATTTGTTGAAATTCAGAGGAAGCATCCATATAGGTGAGCATCTCATGTCCTGCCGTTGCATCCACCATGGAATCTATATGTGGTAATGGGAAAGGATCCTTGGGGCATGCCTTGTTTAATTTAGTAAAATCGACACACACCCTCCACTTTCCATTCTTTTTATAAACAACAACCACATTAGCTAACCATCGAGGATACTTAACCTCTCTGATCATACCATCCTTAAGAAGTTTTTCAACTTCTTCTTGTATGATCGTGTTCCTATCAGGAGCGAATTTCCTTCGCTTCTTATGGACGGGTTTAACAGATAAATCAAGGCCTAACTTGTGAGTAATTACCTCCTTAGAAACACCTGTCATGTCTGAATGTTCGAAGGCAAACGTGGATTTTCTTCGTTTTAGGAAGGATATTATATCCTCCTCGATCTCACTAGGGATATTGGATCCTAGGAACACCTTCGAATCTTGATCCTCGGGGTCCACGGATACTTCCTTTAAGTTCTTCTACCGAGCTTCCAACACGTCCCTAGGATGTTGTTATGGTTTCTATGCTATCGTTTGTTTAGCTGCTTGCTTCATTGACGAAGAATAGTAGTTCTTAGATTCGACTTGGTTACCATCTATCCTTACTACTCCCCAAGGAGTCGGAAGTTTGATGCATTGATAGTAAGTAGAGGCCACTGCCTTCATTCCATTTAGCCAATTCCTGCCCAAAATAACATTGCAACAAGAAAGGTATATTCTTGTTGTCCTCTAATGTTTTCTTGGTTTCACCCTTCAATGTATTTTGGGAGTTCAATGTCCCCTAATGTTTTCTTGGTTTCACCACTGAAACCGACAAGCACCGATGTCCTTGGGATGATCTCCGAGTCTGGTATATTAATCTTCTGAAGCACAACGTGTTGGACGATATTGACCGAGCTTCCACCATCGACTAGGATCCTGCATACATAATGGTTAGCAATAAACAAAATAACAATCAAACCGTCATGACAGGGATCCTGGATGCTTGATTTATCTTCTTCATCAAAGAAGATCATTTTGTCTGTTGTCAAGGTGGTGGATATAACCGGTCGTTCCCTGTTATCCAACTTGGTCTCCTTGTCCACCCTCTTAGCTGCTGAGAAAGAAGTTCCACATATGTTTGAGCCACCGGAAATGAAGTTGATCACTTGAGCATCTGGTGGGGGCGGAGTTGCTTTTTGAGGAACCTCTTCAGGATACTTGGCCCTGGACTTTTTTCTTCCTAACAGTTCCTTAAAATGGCCCTTACTCAGGAGGTATCCAATTTCCCTCCTTAAACCGATGCAATCATCCGTCATGTGGCCAAAATCCTCATGGAAAGCACACTATTTGGATTTGTCTCTAAAGGTGTTTGACTTCTCGTTCTTTCGGGGCCACCTTGCCTTCTCCCCTAGATCCTTCATGGCACAAATCAAGCCATGGGTGTCTACGGAGAAGCAATATTATGAAATGCTGGGGTAATCCTCATCATCATCATCCTCTTCAATAGCTCGAAAGTTTTGATTGTTGAATTTGGAGTATGGCTTCGAATTGTTGTTTCTGTATGAGGATACTTTATTCTTGTCAGGGGATTCTTGCTTTGTTTGAGCCCCTAACCGTTCCTGAATCCTTTTGACATCTTCCAGTCGTATGAACTTCAATGCTTTGTTCCTTACTTCATCTAGAGTCATGCAAGGAGTCATCACAAGATCATCATAAAAGAGTGAGCCCTTCTGAATTCTCATCTTGAATGCTTCAATAGCAGTAGTCATGTCAAGATTAGGGATTTCTAGAGCTTCCCTTCCAAACCTTGTAACAAAATCTCTAAGGGATTCATCACTGGGTTGGATAACGCGATATTAATCAATAGTTAACCTCTCAAATTACCTACTACAGGAAAATTGACTATTGAATAAGTTAACTACCGAAGTGGCGGTGGTAGTTTTCGAGCTCTGGAAGACTGGTAGTTGTGTCTTGTTTCTAGAAGCAGCAGCCCTCGGTGCTCCCGTCAATGGAGGAGGCATCGGTGGCAAAGTTCTTGAGGAGAGAGGAGCCGAAGATGGCATGGTTGATGAAGCAGAGGTTTATTGAGAGGCCATTGAAAGTGATATAGGTATGAAAAGGTGAAAATTGATAGGGTATTTTCTGGATTATAGCACCAATCGCCCCACGGCGGGCGCTAAAATGTTTTGGACAAAAATCTACTAAGGATAATGTATCCAAATCTGGAATTGTGAGGTCTAGTGCTACGGTGTTAACAACGATTATATCAATGAAATTAGGGTGAACAAGGTGATGACAACTTGTCTATCACCAATTTATTAATAAAAAATAAGGGTTACAACGGGTGGAGTTTATGACCAACGAATACAATAATGCTATGTGTGTGTTTATAGAGAACTCAGTAGCTAGAGTATGTGCGAGTGTAATCGTGTAAGTGACCTAGTATTGATCATAAACTCGATATAAAAAGAAAACACATTAACAACTAACTAACTAGCCCTACATTTCCGCCATCTTCCCACTATTTCCAACGTTGCTTTTGACCACGTGCTTGAGAAGTCCAAGTAGCAAGAATTATGGTGGAATAAGTCTTGTAGCCTTTTCTCTTATTGAATAATAACCTACACACAAGAAACAATTTGTTAATAATACATAATGCTGAGGATCCTTGATCCTATCACAGCTCCGGAACCCCTTCAGAAGGATAATTGATCTAGATCTGTCATCAAGAATAACATATCCTCAGTGTCAAAAATATCTGCCCTAACAGTAACATTTTATATACAAAGGTAGCAGTCAATGAATGTTTCTTCTTGAAAAAGAAACAGATTATAGATGTTTCTTCATGAAGAAAAAACTCAACATATGATTAGTAAATAAATAGAAACACTACAGGTCTAAATATTTTATTCAAACAAATGACCAATCAAGGTTTAAAGCTATCAAAACTAGACTAAATGTCTATAGTCGGATCAAATGACGATCTGGATATTTATATATACCTATTTTATTATAGGTCAATCAATCAATCATTCACAGTCAAGGTTCAAACGCACACCGACGGTACAGATGAATACGTTAACCTTTTCAATCAGTCAAAAAATATTTATTCTCGATAAGATGAATGGGTGTTTGTCTTAGAGAGTCAGTCAACGTTTACATGAGATTACGTGATCTCTAAAACATTATAATACAAAGAAGAGAATAAAATCAACTCAGATCGATTAAACATGTGTCTGGATCCAAACATAACTGTTCAGCCTAATCAGTCAAAGGCTACGTGGTCGCGGGCTAACGATCATAACTAGTTTTCATTAAGGCTACGTTGCTCGAGAACAATTGTGTGTGTAGGGCAGTGGTACATATACCGGAAGTAGAAATGCTTCCGCTGAGCTTGTCAAGAAAACTATATTTGTATTGTAATGTTAATCAAATGTTTTACAGAGTCATATGTGTTCACCAGCATATAGCTGACGTATTTTTCCCACATTTTAGGGAAACAGATTCGCACAAGTAGCAAGACATTATAGACATTCATGGATTTAGATACTTGCAAGGTAATGATGGCTCGGTTTTAAATTATTAAAATATTATAAAGATTTAAACATAATTAATAAATCAAACACTTGGGTATTTATTATCCGAAAAGTTTTCAAATAAATTAATATTTTATTATAACCAAAAGTCTTCTGCTAAAAATAAACCGCAACTCTGATATATTTACAAAACAGGTACCAACTTGTGGTCACACGCCTAGGCCCTAAGTCGGGGTGTGACAGTTATGCCCATAGAGTGTTATAAAATCATCATATTCTAATTAAAGACTCTAATTTTTGCCACTTGTCAATCTCATAGCCCTCCTCACTTTCTTTAATCAATTTCAAGATATGGTCCTAATCTTTTAAGTCATTTCAATATATGAATTCAATTTTTTTCTATATTAAATGTAAATCCAAACCGATTCATTCATAACATTAAAGGTGAAATAAGAAAATAAGAAAAATATTAAAATTGAAGTTGCAGGCCTGTTAGAATAAAATTTTAAAGTCACAGGTAATTGCATATTAAAATAATAAAGGTGCATCATTTTCGAAAAATTTGAATTTGTATGATTAACTACAAATTGTTTTAAACTGAGATTCGAGCAGTGGTGCATAATATTTTATTTAAGACTTTTGCAAATTTGGATTTAAAATTTTCTTATATTCATATGAACTCAGGAAAATGTGCATTTTCTTAATTTTTTACAAACATTTTGAACAAATATTGCAAACATGGAGAATACTTATTTCATATATCTTGGAGTTTGGCACTTAGTCATTGAAGTTGAATGTTATAATTATAATTAATATGTCTAACGATTAACTAGAGATGAACCATCTGTCATTTATTTATATGACTTTTTTGTTTAGTGTAAAGGGTTTAACCAATAAGAAGATTTATATTTAATTTTTAATATTTTCTTCCACAACTCAGACCAAAATGCTTCAGAAACATATATTTTATGACTTTATTTTTACTTTTTTTATACAGATAAATATATTTAATTTAATATGTCTTATAAGATAAATTATTTATTTCAAAGCATTCAAAATTTTAAACCAACAAATTTGTTTCAATTTTTTCCAAAAATCATTTATGATATTGAAATCTAGAATGTTGTTTTCATCTAGTGTCTACATAGTTTCAATATTATATTAATTTATTAATTTTAAGTTTACACAAATAAAATATATTGGGGTTATGTTAGTGTTACATGTTCGTTAGTACATAATAAAAGTGTTTATTATGGTTTATATTCAAAATAATAAAGCTATACACAAAATTCTTGAAAAAATTATAGTAATAACATTTATTAAATATGTTATAAAAATTAATTATTCACACCTTAATTGTAATGTAACTTAATAGAAATATATATTTCTTTTATTTTTATTATTTATCATTTGTAACATAATCATTCTCCTCATTACATTTCAAGGATATTCTATTTTCACATGAACTTAAAAAAAAGTTAATCCGGTTAAAATCATTTGCCATGCATCCATAAAAATCTAAAATCTATGCTTCTTTTTTTCTTTTCTATAAGTTGTTATATTATATATATCGATTAACTAAATATCCCAACAACTTCATATAATATAAACTAATAACACGGGATTAATATTCAAAATTTAAACATTCTTTATCCAATACTTTCAACTATGGATGTTCTTCGGGTTTCGGGTTTTTCGGGCCGTGATCTTTAGGTTAAATTGTAATTTTAATGTAAATTATAATTGTATTAACAATATATGATCAATTTGTTAACTGTATTTTACTTAATGGTTATAATTTAAAATTTACATTAATTACTCGTGTAATACACGGGCCTCAAACTAGTAAGTAATAAAATAAAACACCCATAGGAAAAACATATTAACCAACCACAACCATTAGATCCTCAAATTCAACGCTCCAGATCTCTTAGTACACTTCCTAGACACACTTTGCTTTTTAGTATAACCTCACTATATATATATATATATAGAAAGGTTCAAATAAAAAGAAATAGTTTCCTAGGAATGGTAAGAACCAATAGATTTTTGACATATGGAATTACAACATATGGTGAAAGAACAAATCTAGGAAACTATGTCGGTTATCATGGTAAAAGAGTAATTCTTGGAAACTATGACGGTTTTTAATAATTTTAAATCTCAACCATTTATTAACATGATCAAATGGCTATGATTTATTCCTAGTCATCCTAAGAAACTACTTGTTTTTAGGATAACCCTCCCCTATATATATATATATTACATATATATATAGCTATATATATATATACCGATTCCAATATAACAAAATAATTATGGACACTTGTCATCTTTTGGTTAATTCTCACAATTTTTCCCTCCAAAACTAAGATATTAATTGACCCTAATATATGCAATTGATCAATAATTGTTCACTTTCCTTTTACACTCTATTTATATTACATCTATACATTTTTATAAAAATAAATATTAACATATTATTTTACTACTATATATTCTAAAATACTTTGTGAAATTCAAAAATAAAAAACAAACCATGATTCTCAAAGATTGAAAATAATATGATTTCCAATGTTATCATTAACATATTGCACCATGTATATTTTTGAAGATTGTAAAGAAAAACAAAACTCAAATATTCTTTCATTTTTACAAAGTAATATTTTAATCAATAATTTATAAATATATGGTTAAAATTCGTTCCATTTAAAAAAAAAAAAACCAATCCATTTCTCTATTACTATCTTTATTATTGTAAATCGTCATATAAATTTTTAAATTATAAATATATGCCTTAAATCTATCCATTTATATTTCGGTTAATTTATTAAACTATACATATGTTAAAATATAAGGATTGTATATACGAATCACTTTCAACATAATAAAGTTTATCATATTTAATTTCTTAATTTTTTTTATCATGGATTGTTTTGGGTTTTTGGTGGAACTTAAATTTGATTTTTACGGGTCAAAAGTTGGTAATTAGATTTTTGGTACAAGTTAACTACATTTAGGTCAAAATTTGTTATGGATCAAAAATGAGAAATGTGAGTATTTTTAGTAGTTTGAGAATGCAGAGAGATTTATCGTCAAATTTGTTATGGATGCAAAGTGTTGACTTGAAAATGTCAAACGAATGAAAGTTAGAATTTTAAATATGATTCGGCTTTCAAATTTATTTTTAAAGGCATTTTTGGAAATAATCGAAAGGTTCGGAATTTGACGAATTAATTATTTTTCCCTCGACTATTAATAAATAAAATATTGCGAACACTTTCCACATGCCACTCATGCCTATCAATGCTTCTAAGTTTTATCAATTTTGAAATATTTATGTTAGCATTAAGTTTTATGGGAAACATTTCATGAAAAACTATGCTTAAATGAAACAAAATATTCACGTAATTGAATGGGTTAACGTATTATATTTTATGTTGTCATTATGACAAAGTCGAGAAGCCCCCTGAAACTTATCAAAATCTTTTTCATGGCGTAGCTAAAAAAAACATAGTTTTTGAAGAACAACCGTCTTTACAATTCAATGTTCTCCTTTCCATAGATGGGTGGTAAATTGATAAATATATCAATAAAGGTAACGCTCCTTACGTATTTAGGCTGAGTGGTTAGAACTACAATCGTATGAGTAGTCTTAACTATGAAATTGGTTCATAACCAAAGTTCTTTCAATTATACATATATACCTCCTTTTCCTGGGATTGTAGTTCAATCGGTCAGAGCACCGCCCTGTCAAGGCGGAAGCTGCCGGTTCGAGCCCCGTCAGTCCCGACGCTGGATTCAAAAAATACATCAAATCATCTCTCCATTTTCTGTGAAAAAGGACTGACACTAATGATGAAATTTTCAATAGAAATAAGCATTCTCGGGTACGTTTTTGCACATGCATTTTTTTTATTAAGTTCATTTAAAAAAATTAACCCGATCGGGTTTCAGGTTAATCGGGTTGGGTTAGTCGGGTTTTTCTTAAAATAATATTTAACCCAAAACCCGACCCTATTAAGGTTCGCGTTAGTCGGGTTGATCATGTTACTTTATAATTCTATGTTTATTTATATGTTTGTAGCTTGTGAGCTGCAAAATTTCTCATTCCATTCAATTTTCAATTTCCAATTTCTTTCACAATTAATTATCTCATAATCACATATATGCTTGTAAATAAACCGAACGAACTGGAACATAGGCATATTCGTGTTCGTTCGTTTAACCGGACACGTTCCCGAACACTTAATCGAACATATATTTGTGTTCATGTTCGTTAGTTAAAAAATAACATGTGTGTGTTCGTTTATGTTCGTTCATTTAAAATCTTAACAAACAGTTCACGAACATAGATGAACATAATTAAACAAAGATAAACGAACATGAAGAAACATATATGTACATACATTAACGAACACAAATATACATAAATGAACCCATTTAAATAAACACAAACAAACAAATATTAAACATATTAGGACACTACGTGAAAATTGACCTTTGGTTACACGAAAAGAGTGTGGCTTTAGGCCTTTAGCCACACACTTTGATTCAGGTCATCTGTGACCAAAGGTCGCGACACCGTGGGTATGATATGGCCACACACAGTTTTTAGTGGCCTTATGTGGTTATAAGTGTGGCTAAAGGGTACATGCATTAGTTGCTGGCCATCAAGAAGCCTCTCCAATATGTGTGGCTAAACGGTAGAAAATGGTCACATGACTATTTACTATGAGTGACCATTGCACGTATAGAGCCACATGAATTCATGTTTCAGCCACATGAATTTTATAATAATGTGGCCAATAGGGTTGTGTTAAGCGTGCATTGTGACCTATACCGTGTGGATATAGCAAAGCAATGGCAACTTAAATTTAATAATAGTGTGGCTAATTATATCATATAGACACTGTATATTACATTAAAAGTGGCTAACAATGTTTACTTTCCACTCAAACACTCCTTTGTATATTATAGTGTGGCTATTGTCTTACCGTTTGTCACACATAATGCTTTTCGTAATTTAAAGTGTGGCTATTGTCAAACTTTTCGTCACACATAGTGAGGTATTGTGTGGCCAATCATATCATGTGTTGAACAACACAAGGAAATTCATCTTAAACAGTTCACCAACTATTTGATCCGCGGCCAGTTTCTCTGTCACATGCTTTATACTTATTCTTGTAGTCGGGAATTGATATTTGAACAAATCTGTAGTAACATCTTCCCCCAATCTTGGTCTACTCTTGTCTAAAACAGGAATCTTACCCATTGGTATCCCCAACACTTCATGTACTTTTGGTGGTGTTATCTTAATAACACTACTCCTAATGTTCAATTTATTTAAACGGTTATTATACTTCATGAGCAACCAATATCCCAAAGTTGTTGGAATTTGGGTTACTTGAAGTCTTAACATTGACCAGAAACCCATTTCTTCTACACAAGTTTTTTGGGGAGGGGTCATTGCCTTCACTACATCAACAATATTATAAGGTGCACACCTTTTCTTCAATTTTTTGTCTACAAATTCAACAAAATGTTTTCTTGATGTCCTCTTGGCTGGTTTCTTTTCTTTAATGGCTTTCTTTTTCGGACGCTGAAAGTCCGGGTCGGAGGTGCTGTGTTTCACATCTTTCCGCTTTGACAACAACCGGTTAATTTTTGTGTCAAGGGATGAATCAGAGACTGCTTCCAGAACATGTTTTGTTTTCACTTTTTTCACCACTGGAGAAACTTTTTTAGTCCTGCTTTTATATCTCTTCCCGTTTAGATGCTTAGCTTTATCATTCTTGTTTTTTTCGACAACTGAATCACATACATACAATAAAACCTGGGGGTAGGGAATAACGACACGAATCACAAGTAAACAGAAAACGCTTATCAAACATCACATTGATAATTCTCATACCCAAGCCATAACATGCTTAGCATACGCTTATAACATGCTTTAATATTACACATAAATTTTAAAAAAAACCAAGATATGTATTACAACAACACACTTATAAAATGCTTTAATACATGATGGTAGCTTTACATAAGATGATTTAAACAAATGCTTTGCAAAACTCAATTATTGATTCTTAAATTCACAGCGGTTATATTTTAAGAATAATTAAATCTAAAACGCTAAAAAAATCATAAATCAACACCTGTTCCATCTTTATTCTGAGACCTATCATGCTTTTGCTTCGTCCTTGGTTCCGTTCCAAAAGTAGATGAGTTAGGGTTCTTCATTTTCTCCTTATGCTTGTACTTATGCTTGTGCCTCAAAGCAGAAACGAATCGTCGACGGTTTTAAGGAATATTGACTTATGACGGTTATAAGGAATATTTCTTTACAGTTGAATTTTGGGAATAACTATCGCCATTAGGGGGTAATTATTTGACCCTATTAAAAGAAGATGAGGTGCGTGCTCTTAAATATTAATCATACAGTTAGTTATTATTGTACAATATAAAAAGTATATATATATATATATATATATATATATATATATATATATATATATATATATAATATTAGTGGGTGGTGGTGGGTTAAGGTGGTCATGATGGTGGTGGACGGTGGTGGAGGTGTGGTGGATCGTGGTGGCGGATGTGTGGTGGTGGGTGGTGGTGGTGGTGGGTAGTGAGTGGTGGTGGCGGACGTGTGGTGGGTGGTGGTGGCGAAGGTGTGGTGGGTGGTGGTGGTGGTGGGTGGTTGTGGTGGTCGGGTTGGCGGATGTGTGGTGGTGGGTGATAGTGGTTGGTAGTGGGTGGTGGTGGCAGAGGTCGGTGGTGGTGGAGGTGTGGTGGGTGGTGGTGGCGGCTGAGGTGTGGTGGGTAGTGGTGGTTGTGGTGGTTCGTGGTGGTGGATGTGTGGTGGTGGGTGGTGGTGGTGGGTAGTGGGTGGCGGAGGTCGGTGATGGTGGAGGTGTGGTGGGTGGTGGTGGTGGCGGAGGTGTGGTGGGTGGTGGTGGGTGGGTGTGGTGTGTGGTCACTGGTTGGTGTTGGAGGTCTTTGTGGTTGGTGCCAGTGGTTGTGGCGAATGTGGGCGGTGGATGGTGGCAGTAGGTGGTGTGTAGTATGATTGAGGATATGTAATCCATGAGACGATGAGGTTGCTATTCCGTATGATGACCATGATGATTGGCCCAATTATGACGACGACGATGCTAATATAAAGATGCCCACATGAATACATGGATATGACAACCTGGGTTGGTGGTGGCGGAGGTGTGGTGGGTGGTGGTGGTGGCAGAGGTGTGGTGGGTGGTGGTGGTGGCGGAGGTGTGGTGGGTGGTGGTGGTGGTAGAGGTGTGGTGGGTGGTGGTGGTGGGTGGTTGTGGTGTGTGGTCAGTGGTTGGTGCTGGAGGTCATTATGGTTGGTGCCAGTGGTTGTGGGGAATATGGGCAGTGGATGGTGGCAGTAGGTGGTGTGTAGTATGATTGAGGATATGTAGTCTATGAGACGATAATGGTTCTATCCCGTATGATGACCATGACGATTGGCGCAATTATGACTACGACGATGCTGATATAATGATACACACATGAATACATGGATATGACAACCTGGGTTGGTGGTAAGTATCATAATGATGCTGCTAATTAACCTATATGGTACGGTTTGCTTACGCTAACCCATACGATGGCGACTATAGCTCGTACGATGATCATGATGCCTATGATGATGATCAATTATAGGTACCTATGTGACAATACGCCACACAGACGCGCACACACACACACACACACATATATGTTGATGATGATGGTGACACTGATGTTTAATGACATGTAACCCGTATGATCGACGACGACCATGATAACGTATACGATGGTCGTACTGATGGTAGCTTGTACGACTGATGATTTCGTTTGATAACGAAAACATTTCATAAGATGGTGCCGAAAATGGTCGCTAATATTGGACGTTTTTTTTTACGATAACCCATACGATGCTGACTACATCCCGTACATGGCAATAGGTCATATATATGTTGGTGTTGATGATGTTGTTGACGATGATGATGACACTCATATCGAGATATATGTTACCCGTATGATCAACGCCGACTACGATAGCCAATACAATGACCATGTTGATTACCCGCACGTCTAATGATGATGCCTTTTCATGGTGACGGTGATCGATGATTATGATGATGATAACCACTATAACACATGATAATGATGATAACTTTATGATGTTGATCATCATCATAACACATATGGTGATGATGGTAACCTAGAAAATGATAATGATAATAATGGATAAAATTTGAATTTTATTTAAAATATACGATTTTTTTAACGAACTCAATTTTTAACGAAATTTATACCAGAATGTTCATAAAAAAACTAAGTAATACTATGTTTTTATATTTTTTTTTTGAAAGTTAAAATATAATAAGTTATAAAACAAAAACCAATATATATATAATTAAATGTGTATAAAAAATTGAAGAGAAATCTACAATTTGCCTCCCTGGTTTATATCGTCGCTGGATGGGTTAACCACTGAAAACGAAATTGCGAATGTTGCGCCATTGTGTTTCTCCGAGGGTTAGTCTGTACCCCTGCCGTCAGTTGACTGACCGAAAAAGGTTGAAATGATCATTTTACCCTGAGCTTATAATTAAATCAAAAATTTCTTTCAAATGGTGTAGCGGCCGGGGTTCGAACCCCCGACCTTCGGTTAACAACAAACAAAACTTACCGTTTGAAGTGAACAAGTGTTTGTTTATACTTATACTATATGAAATATATATTCGTTCTTTTCATTAAATAGTTTCTCATCCTCCTCATCATCTTCTCCCTTTATCAATTTTTTTCATATCTTTATCCTCATAATCATCATATCTATATCATCATATTTTAAAACTTTTAACCCGAAATAAACCGTTTTTTACTAAACTTTTCGCCCGAAAATAAAAAACGAGCCGTTTTTTTAGTAAACTTTTCACCCGAAAACAACCAAACGACCCGTTTTTTAGTAACTTTTCACCCGAAAACAACCAAAGGCGCTGTTTTTTAGTAAACTTTTCGCCCGAAAACAAAGAAGCGCGCCGTTTTTTAGTAAACTTTTAACCAGAAAACAAAGAAACACGCCATTTTTTAGTAAACCTTTCGCCCGAAAACAACCAAATGGGCCGTTGTTTCCGAAAACAACCAAACGCGCCGTTTTTTAGTAAACTTTTCACCCGAAAAAAACCAAACGCGCCGTTTTTTAGTAAACTTTTCGCCGGAAAACAACCAAACGCATCGTTTTTTAGTACACTTTTTGCCCGAAAACAATGAAAAGAACCGTTTTTTAGTAAAATTTTCCCCCAAAAACAACGAAACGGGCTGTTTTTAGTAAACTTTTCACCCGAAAAGAACCAAACGAACCGTTTTTTAGTAAACTTTTCACCCGAAAACAACTAAACGAACCGTTTTTAGTAAACTTTTCAAGCGAACCGACCCCGAAAATAACAAAACGGACCATATTTTAGTAAACTTTTCACACGAAAACAACCGAACGAACCATTTTTTGTAAACTTTTCACCCGAAACGACCCCTTAAACAACCAAAACGAACCGTTTTTAGTAAACTTTTTACCCGAAAACAACCAAACGAACCATTTCCTTATAAACTTTTCACCCGAACCGAACGATGACAGGAAAAACGAGATGACCGGAAAAGCAAGATGGCCGGAAAAACGAGATGGCCGGAATCCATGGCGGCGGTGGTTGCCGTGGCGGCGGGGTGATGGCCGGAAAAACGAGATGGCCGGAATCCATGGCGATGGTGGTTGCCGTGGAGGCGGCGTGGTGCCGGAGGTTAGGGGTTTTGATCGGAATGATTTATGGGTGCGGTGGTTGAATTATTGAAACGGTTGATTGTGAGATTTGAGAGATTTGAGGGTTTGAGTGATGAAATCTAGGGTTTGAGGAACAAGTATGTTTGAGGTTGATGATGATGAAGATGAGCTGATGATGAAGATGATGATGATCTGCTGCTGTTGTTGTTAGCTGATGATGAAGATGAGTATTATTATTATTATTATTAATATTATTATAATTATTAATATATTATTACTATTATTATATTATTACTATTATTATTATAATATTGATAATTTATTAGAAGAAGATTACTAAAATACCCTTAATATGTTGGTATTATTACTAAAATACCAACAGTCAACTGATGGTCAACTGATGGCAGGAGTCAAACTGACCCGCCGGAGAAACACAGTGGCGCAACATTCGCAAATTTTTTATCAGTGGCTATTCCATCCAGTGACGATATAACCCAGGGAGGCAAATTGCAGATTTCTTAAAATTGAAAAATAAAATAAAAATTCAAACCAATCTAGAAAAATATGTATTCTCTATTTTTTTGTCTAATTTTGCCTGCTCTTTTTTCCCTATCTCTTCCCATTTTCCCTATCATTTCCCATTTTCCCTCTTTCCCCATTTCGCATCTCAATTCTATGCCAAAAATCAATTCTCGATCTTCAGGTGAGTTACAATGTTTATGTGGTTCTCTCAATTTTACTCGATACATCTGTGTACTTAAGGAAATTGATTGAAAATATGAGGGTTTTTCTATAACTTCTAACTTTCTAACTTCGCTTTCTAGTAAGAATTTAATGCAATTTATGTAATCGTAAACAACACTTTGTTAAATCTAAAAATAATACAAAAAACACTTTGAAAACGATTAGGTTTAAATATATTATATTTTTGTTCAAACGATAATATTACGCTTGTAACATGTTTATGCACAAAAACATATATAAATTTTCTAATATGCTAGTAGCACGCTTATGTACAATGATGTTTGTAATTCGTATTTACTGTGATTATGTAGTCAATGATATTCCTAGACATCGTTAATTTATTATGAACATACCGACTCGTCTGACATAAAAATGCGACGTCTCAATAATGGAGTTAAGTTCCTGGTAGATATCGACAGCAATTCCATGAGTAGGACGGTATGTTAATGTTATGAACAATTTTTTTTATGAAACATTTTACAGTTTTGCAACATATACATTCTAATAACATTTTTTGTGTTACTTATAGCTCATTCCTAACGCTGTCCAACCAATGTTTGCTGACATGAAATCTAATACCGGCTGTTGTCTGATTTATGATCAAAGTGGCAGAACATTTTCTGTAGTTATAATCAAAGTACTTGATGACTTTTATTTTGGAACCGGTTGGACTGAATTAATTAGAGAATGTTGTATAGAAGCTGGAACATATGTTGTTTTTGAGCTTAAGTCAACATCTATGTTGAATATGTTTACTTTCAAAAGAAACATAAATGATCAATCTGGTACTATGTTATGTATTCCAGTCAGAAACCGACACGTCCATTACTTGGTAAGTTTTAATTTCTGTTTTTAATGATTGTTTCCAAATTCAAATGTCTATTAATTAACATGTTTAACAAGATTTCCCTGAGTGGTACCTGATTCAAGAATTTGGTTAAAGTTACATGAACGAAATGGGTTGTAGGCTTTTCGAGCTTCTTGCTCCAGATAGATTTATGTTTAAAGTTTCATGTCTTTTGGATGGAATGGGTTGTAGGCTAGAGGATGGATGGATTGAGGTTACTAAACAAACCAACTTGAAAGGTGGTTCGTTTATTGTGTTTGAAATCATATCAGATATTACATTTCATGTTAATGTCTTTCATGAAGATGGCATAGAATTTATCCTTTCTGGTCTAAATCAGCTGTTTCTCAACTATCAATTAAGCAATCAAGGTAGTTCCTCCCAAAACCCAATTCATCTTGATGAGCAAAATGATGACTCTAAAATCGTCTTCCACATGAACGTCACCAAGAAATTGGTAAATTGAATTTTTAAATTTCTTCTTTATTTACAAGTATATTCGTTTAAATTTTAACAATATCATCTCAACTTTATAATATATTTGAAATTTGCTTTTCACAGCGTCTTCCGTGTCACATTGTTACTGAAATTTACTAATCACTTTGGCCAATCCAGAAGGTCGTAAAAAAATGAGACTTCATGGTGAAGTGTCGAATCTGAAGTTCAGATATTATTTACCAAAACGGAAAATTTTCAAAGAGGAAAATGAATTACAGATTGGTGATAAGTGTAGATTTGAATATGACATCAATGAAGGTACTTTGTTAGTTTCAAAAGTTGATTAGTGCAAGAATGCGCGTTGTGTTTGGTGATTTTTGGAACATTTGTGATTTGGTGACTTTGGGAAACATCTGTGATTAAGTGACATTTGTGACTTTTGGAACATTTGTTATATACATGTTTAGATGGTTGTATTGATATATATTTTAGTTTATTGTTTTGAATATTGGTTGGTTAACTTTTAAATGCTTTACTTTTATAGTTTCTTGTAACATATTGTTTTGAATGTTGGTTGGTTACATATTTTAGTTTATTATTTTAATGGTGTCTTTTGTATGAAAACTTTTAAAGAATTGTAATTATGGAGTATCTTAAAACAAATCGTAAAAAAAAACACTTTGTTAAAAACGCTTGTGATACGCTTATTAAATCGCAAACAACACTTTGTTAAATCTAAAAATAAAACAAAAAATACTTTGTAAACAATTAAGTTAAAATATGTTATATTTTTGTTCAAACGAGTCTATTACGATTGTAACACGCTTATGCACAAAAACATATAAAATATTCTAATACGCTAGTAGCACGCTTATGTACAACAACTCCTTTCTAAACCCTCTTATATATATATACATATATATCTAGTTTTATTTTCAATAAAAACTCCTTTTTAACCCCCATAAACACTAACATAAAACACTTAAAAAAACCACAACATCCATGGAAGGAATCTCATCACGGACCACAACATCCAGTAACAGAAGCAATCGATCTCAGGTTTATTGTTTTTGTGGTCAAGAAGCCATTCTAAGAACATCAAGGACCACTAAAAATCCAGGTCGGATGTTATACAATTGTGCATATCAGGTTAGTGAAATTGCAAATAAAGCTAGAATTCATCCCGTCTTTATGTTGATTGTTGACCCTAAACTCTATATTTTTTAACTTACGGCAAAATGTGTGATTTCTTTATATGGTATGATTGTGTTTCGTCCACAAGATCTGATCTGTGCACAAGATGTACAGACATAATTCCTATCTTGATAAGGTCAAATAAGTCACTAGAGGATAAACTTGCAAGGAGTGTAGCTTCACGGATTGAAACAGAAAATAAAGTGAAGATATTGTATTTTATTTGCTTCTTGTTGTTTTTAGGTCTTTTAATTAGTTTTGTAATATGAGTAAAAAGCTAAGAAACTTTGTTACGGAGTATGATTTTAGACCAGCTATTATGATGTATTTTTATGTTTCTGAACGGATTTAAAGGCCCTTTAATGAGTAGTTTAGTTTGAGTGTTTTGAAAATGAGATGTTTGACCGTACACATTGTATTCATTTCATTAAAAAGACGTTACTATAAAAATTTAATGAAAATATGTTCCTTCTGAGTTTTGAACCCGCGACATTTGCAATCCATGTTTAATCACAAGCGCCTCAACCGTTTGAGCTACACCCTGAGAACAAAATAGAACCTCTTCTAATATTTATATAACGAAATTTTGATTTTTCAAATTTTCATTTTTACCCGCCAATTAATCGAGTTATCTTCTAAAAGACTCCCAAATCAATTATTGACCAAATAAAATCTCACAATCTCACCAAACCCTAATAAATGATCAGCTAGTTTATTTATTGAACTCTCATCAATCTCAATCCAACCAAACAGCTTCATTAAACTCAGGTGAGTACCAAATATTTTTGTTTTTAGTGTCATACTTAATAAAATGTCAGTTACATTTATTGACGTGAATGTATTCATTGATGACACAGTTAATAAAATATTTTTGGAAGATGGATAAGTCTTGGATGTCAGTAGGCGACAGGTGCAGTAAAGCATATAAAGATGGTGTTAAGGCATTTCAAGATTTTGCAGTTCGTAATTGCAAGGAGACATCACCACCAATTTCTATTTCATGTCTATGTATTCGGTGTGTGAACCACGTATCTCTTAGTTTAGATAATGTAGAACATGACTTGTACAGGTTTGGTTGATAAAAATTATACTACTTGGATAAAACATGGAGAAGCCGAAACCAACATTCCAACTAATTATGAAAATAATACTGGGTTTGTTGACACCAACACTCCAATAGATGCCTGTGAAACTGTAGAAATGGTAAATGCTCCAAAAGACAATTTCAAAGGCGATAAGAAGTATCAACAGTTTCTACAACTACTTGTTGACGCTGAGAAGCCCCTGTATAAAGGATGTCTTGACTTCACCAAGTTGTCTGCATTTGTACAACTACTCAAATTGAAGAGCAAGCACGGGGTATCTCATAAGTTCGTTGATGAACTTCTGAAATTGTTGAAAAAGATGCATGTGTGTATCAATGACTGCATTATTTACTATAACGATTACAAGGATTTTGAAGCATGTCCAGTTTGTAACAAGTCAAGGTGGAAGGTGGATGAGAAGACTAACAAAACTTACATAAACACGCCCGCTAAGGTACTGTGGTACTTTCCCATTATTCCACGATTCAAGCGCCTCTTTCAATCAAAGTCCACAGCAGAGAATTTAACATGGCACGCCACGAGTACCAATTATAAACCCGGTGTTTTACGCCACCCATCAGATTCACCAGCATGGAAAGCCATAGATGACAGGTACTCCGATACCATCGGAATCGATCCAAGAAATCTTCGCTAGGGATTTGCACTGATGGGGTTGACATACATAGAGGCAACAGGAACCACAATGTCTGGCCTGTTTTAGCAGTCATTTACAACCTTTCACCTTGGATGTGTATGAAAAGAAAGTTCATCATGTTTTCCTTATTAATATCCGGAGTGCCAGGAAACAATATTGATGTGTTTTTACAGCCTTTAATTGACAATCTAGCATCTTTATTTGAGGTCGGGGAGCCAACATATGATGCATATAAATAAGAAATGTTGACACTACGTGCAGTTTTTTTTATGGACGATTAATGATTACCCTGCTCTTGGTAAACTATGTGGTTGCCCTTACAGTGGATTCAAAGGTTGTGTAGTGTGCCGGGGCGACACTCAGTGTTCGACTTTATCACACAAAGAAGCAGAGTGTGCTGTCCACAGAAGGTATTTATCACATGACTACCCTTTCAGAAAACAAACAAAGACGTTCAACGGAAAAGAAGATATGAGAACCGCTAAAGAGCCTATGACAGGGGAAGAGATATACGACGAGGTCGAAAACATTAAGAATGAATGGGGAAAGGGATCAGAATCTCTAAGTGGGAGTAAGAGAAAAAGGGATAACACAACATCACAGGCATATTGGAAGAATTTCAACATATGGTACCAACGGCTCAGCTATTGGAAGTATTTACCTGTCCTACATTGTATTGATTTGATGCATGTTGAAAAGAATGTGGCAGAAAGTATTGTCGGAACGTTGCTGAACATTCCCGGTAGGACAAAAGACGGATTGGCAGCTACAAAGGATTTGAAGTTTTTAGGGGTTAAAAATGAGTTGCAACCGAAAGCAAAAGGCAACAATACAGAACTGCCTGCAGCATGCTTCACATTATCAGCACAAGAAAAAGACATGTTTTTTGAAACATTGTTTAAACTGAAGGCTCCACTAGGGTATTGTTCTAACTTCTATAGTTTGGTGAATCTTAAAGAAAGGAAGCTACAATTCCTTAAATCACATGATTATCACATGCTTATGCAACAGTTTCTGTCACACCCCGACTAGGTAGTTGCGGAAGCGTAATACGGGAATGTAACAGATAACACTGGTATCAACCACATTGTTTATAAAGAAATTCATAAACTAATTTACATTATATTACATGGGTAGGTACTATGTTTACAAACTAGGTGAAAAACACATAACCGGTTTACGAGCTTCTTATTCAGTATTATATCAGCGTCTATTCACAGCTATTCAACTTTCCTTCTAACACCAAGCATGTAAGCAAATCATTCCACTTTTGCTTTACCTGAAAAGCATGTTAAAACGGGTCAACTACGTCTAGTTGGTGAGTTTCAAGTTTCACGAGTGTCAATGAAATCGGTACACGAGTTCGTAAAGTTTACAGTGTGTATGTTTATATGTATGTGTATGATGTATTATACTAAGCCACAAGTGAAACCGAAACGAGCTAAAACACATGGCCTCCACTGCCCATGCACTCCCGTTGGCATTTAACAGCCACTTTGCCCCAAGTATGTACTATGTCTAACACCACATAGCAGTATGTAAAAATATAATGACAATGTGCAACTGGGTTTACATATGTTCCGGCATACCCCTCCGGCTCTGTCAGTTGGGTTTGTCAAACGGATAGTACTATCCACACGTCACCGGCACGAAGTTAATCACTTGTGTTTGTGGGGACTTGTCAAGTGTTAGTACTTAGATAATCCACATCATCACACGTTTTCAAGTATATCAGTATATGTAAACATGCTTTTCACCCCAAAAGTTCGTAAAACAGTTTAGAAAGTGGGGGTCGTGAAACTCACCTTATCGTAGTTCGCACGGAAATTACGTATCAATAAGTCAGATGCCTCGTTTATAGCCTGATTCCTATAAACGGTATCGTATCGTTAATACTAGTACAGTGTTCAAGCTAAGTCGGGCTGTATAGATAATCTGGGTATAGCTGTTAGGCCCAGAACATGACCATAGTCTTAGATTGTGACGTTGTATACTATGAAATGTTTAAAACTGGATTTGGCTCAGTTTCACCGTTTCCCGAGCCTAGCTCAGTTGATCGTTTATACATTTCGGGATTAGGTAAGATCATATAAAACTTAAGTAAATATATTGATTGATAAAATGATTTGATTTATGAAAGAATTTTAAGGTTTCGGTGTCTGGTTTGATCGCAGGGTTCGTTTCCGTTTTCACACGGGTTTGATTGTACAGAACGCGTACAATCCACCCGAATTGTCCGGAATTTTCGTAAAAAGTTCGTTTTTATCAATATCATTCAAAAATATGATATTTGACCACTTTTGACATTTTGACATACCAGTCAGTTCGTTAAACACAAAACTGCCGGTTTCGTTAAAACAATTATAATTTAAATCTTTGATTAATCATAACTAAATATGTACTTATAGATAAATTATGTAAATTTTTGTAAAAATACATTAAGACATGGAGAATTTTATAAAAATATTTTCAGAAATTTTATGATTAATTATTTATTTATAAAAATTCATTTAATAGGTTATAATCGTGTAATAAATGGCCCGTTTATATCAAACGACCTCCGAAAAATCCGATAATTTTTACCAATGGCCTCAATGTTATTACACAGTCCCTGAAAAATTTCTAGAACCTAACTCTTTAGACAAAATGCCTTTTTGTGCGTTTTTCGACTGTTAAAATTCGGTTAAACCATGATTGCACAAACCATACTTAGGCATTTCCAATGATTCCCAAACTTTACCAGTGATCTTACCATCACATATTAAACTCCAAAACCAAGTTTCATAATTTTTCAATATGTTTAGCTATTTTTCCCAAATAAACGCTCATAAACGGAAATAAATTCACCAAATATTCTCCGTTTATCGAAAAATTACCAAATTTGAACAGGGACTCATTTATATGATCCCTAATGTCCCTGAAAGTTTTCACAAGATAACAACAAGCACGTCACAACCTAATACTAAACAGCCCCTAAACGAGTGTTACGGGTTTACCTTGTCGGTTTTCGATGAATTTTGCTAGCTTAAACGACTTTCCGGGTCTCGAGTTGCAAACTCAGTATATCTACATATCATATAACATCAAACCAAGCATAAATCATCCATGTAACAGCCTTGATAATTAGGGTTTCGGTTTTGGGTTCAAACCGAACTTTCTAACCGTAAAAACGTTGTATTCATGTTCTAATCCGCGTTTTTGACCAAAAAAGTATATGTTCCTGGTTTGTAAACATGTTTAACATCAAAACATGGTTTTACTTGATTTTTAGGGTTTTTGGATGGTTAAACATGTTTAAAACTAACTAAAACATGTTTATATGTTAATTATATGAATCAAACTTGGTTAAATTTTCATAAAACTTGATCTTACCTTAGGGTTTTGAAGGAAAGTTGATAGAGCAGAAGATGGAGCTGCTTGGACTTCAAAATTTTGTATGTTAGAATGAATAACAAAGCTTAAAGTGTAAGTTATATAAAACAAATGTGTGGTTTGGTGGGCTGTTCCGATCGGAATCCTTGGAGGGCCCTTAATGGGCTGTTTTGGCCCATTAACCTGATCATACAAGCCCAAACATGAAAAGCCCACTTCAAATTTAGTTCGGGTTCGGTTTTTCGCAAGAAAATTAATTCGGGTGTGAGAAATAGCGCAAAAACGAGTGTTTTTCAGCTTATTTTTGTAAAATAAGAAAAACGTACTGACTCGTTGTAAAATTCCAAAATATTTTCACGGATTGCTTAGAACATGTCATATAAGTGTTTTATAAATCTTTTTCGGCTTAACGGATGTTACAATGCTTGTTTTGATATTAACGATTGCGTTTAAGCTTATAGCGTATCGATAAACGAAACCTTTTTCGTTTAAAGAGTTTTAAACGCACTGGGGCCTAAATATCAATATGTTAGCCTCTATAACATATATATAACTCGTATATGACCTCTCAGTATGTATACGGGTCATAATTAGTATCGGTCGGTTACTCGTTTAAGCACTACGAATTAACCGATTTATCGTTTACTTGTTACGTAATGAATATAGTGTACCTCGTTTTGTCATGAATGTCACATTCTCCCCCCGTTAAGAAATTTCGTCCTCGAAATTTAATGTGTCATCGGTTTTCTAGGGAACAGGTGTGGGTATTTCTTTCGGAATTCGTCCTTTCGTTCTCAAGTATATTCGGGTCCTTGTTTTGAATTCCACCTAACTTTTACCAATGTAATTTTGTTGTGTCGTAAATGTTTGGTTTTCCCGTCTACAATTTCTACCGGTTCCTCTACGAAGTTGAGCTTTTCGTTGATCTGAACATCTTCCAGTGGTACTATTGTCGTTTCATCAGTCAAACACTTTTTCAGATTCGATATATGAAACACGTCATGAATAGTGCTCAGTTCTAAGGGTAGTTTTAATCGGTAAGCTACGGGACCAATTTTTGCGACAATCTCAAAAGGTCCGATGTATCTCGGGGCTAGTTTACCAGTCTTTCCAAATCTTATAACACCCTTCCACGGCGATACTTTTAAAAATACTTTAACACCTATTTCAAAAGATAACGGTTTTCTGCGAACATCGGCATAACTCTTTTGTCGGTCACGGGCAACTTTCAATTTTTGCTTAATCTGGTGAATTTTATCAGTGGTTTCCTGAATTAAATCAGATCTTGAAATTTGAGTATCACCCACTTCTGTCCAACATAGTGGTGATCTACATTTTCGCCCGTATAGAGCTTCATAAGGTGCTGCTTGTATACTACTGTGATAACTGTTATTGTAAGAGAATTCAATGAGCGGGAGGTGTTGATCCCAATTCCCTTTGAAGTCCAGTACACAAGCACGAAGTAAATCTTCTAAGGTTTGGATGGTTCGTTCAGATTGACCATCGGTTTGGGGATGGTAAGCCGTACTTAGGTCAATTCGGGTTCCCAAGGCTTCTTGTACTGCTTGCCAGAAATGTGAAGTAAAGTGACTGTCTCGATCGGAAGTAATCGAAAGAGGTACTCCGTGTCGAGATACTATTTCATCGATGTAAATTTGAGCGAGTTTTTCGGTGGTGTAGTTGTTACGGATGGGAATAAAGTGTGCGGATTTGGTTAATCGGTCCACAATAACCCAAATTGTGTTGTGTCCTCGAGAGGTTTTAGGAAGGTGTGTCACAAAGTCCATGGTAATTTGTTCCCATTTCCATTGTGGGATTTCGGGTTGTTGTAACATTCCCGAAGGTTTTTGGTATTCCGCCTTTACCCTTCACATGTTGCACATTTACTTACATACACGGCTATATCCTTTTTCATACCAGGCCACCAGTAAAATTCTTTAACATCCTTATACATCTTATCAGTACCTGGATGAATAGAATATTTGGATTTGTGTGCTTCATCAAGAATCAACTTTCGGAGTTTATGAAGTGTTGGAATCCAGACCCGGTTTTTGTAATAATATACTTCATCAATTTTCTTCTCAAAATTCCTTTCATTTCCATGTAGTTCTTCTTTTTCTAGCTGATCTGCCTTCAAGGCCTCATCTTGTGCAACGCGAACTTGGTCGGTTAGGCTACTTTGAACAATCATTCCGAGTGCTCGTACCCTTAATGGTCTGATTCTGTCTTTTCGGCTTAAAGCATCGGCTACTACGTTGGCCTTACCTGGATGGTATTTAATCTCACAATCATAATCATTTAACAGTTCTACCCATCTCCTTTGTCTCATGTTTAGCTCTTTCTGATCGAATATGTGTTGTAGGCTTTTGTGATCAGTATAGATGGTACATTTAGTGCCATACAAGTAATGTCTCCAAATCTTCAATGCAAAGATAACTGCTCCTAATTCCAAATCATGGGTCGTATAATTCTTTTCATGTAATTTTAATTGTCGGGAAGCATATGCTATTACTTTCTTTCTTTGCATCAGTACGCATCCTAAACCTTTACGAGATGCGTCACAATATACCACCAATTCATCAGTTCCATCTGGAAGGCTTAATATTGGAGCCTCACATAACTTCTGTTTTAACGTTTGGAAGGCCATTTCTTGTTCTTCTCCCCATTCATATGCTCGATCTTTTTGAGTTAGGAGGGTTAGAGGTTGTGCAATACTTGAAAAGTTTTCAATGAATCTTCTATAATACCCGGCTAGTCCTAAGAATTGACGAATTTCTCTTGGTGACTTAGGCACTTGCCAATTTTTAATGGCCTCAATTTTACTTGGTTCTACTTGGATCCCTTGATGGTTCACAATGTGTCCCAAAAACTGTACTTCTTGTAGCCAAAACTCACATTTGGACAACTTTGCGTATAACTTCTCTTGCCTCAATAATTTTAAGATTTCCCGCAAATGTTGTTCGTGTTCCTCTTTACTTCTCGAATATATCAAAATGTCATCGATAAACACTATCACGAACTTGTCAAGGTAAGGTTTGCAAACTCGGTTCATGAGGTCCATAAACACTGCAGGTGCATTCGTCAACCCAAACGGCATAACCAAAAATTCATAGTGACCATACCGAGTTCGGAAAGCTGTTTTTGGTACGTCTTCTTCCTGAATTCTTACTTGATGATAACCAGATCTAAGATCAATTTTTGAAAAATACTTCGCACCTTGGAGCTGATCAAACAAGTCATCAATTCGAGGTAAGGGGTATCTATTCTTTATAGTCACCTTATTCAATTCCCGGTAATCAATACACATTCGAAAACTCCCATCCTTCTTCTTTACAAACAACACTGGCGCTCCCCACGGTGAGTAACTAGGGCGAATAAAACCTCTGTCCAGTAATTCTTGTAACTGGTTGGACAGTTCTTGCATTTCAGAAGGTGCAAGTCGATAAGGTGCCTTAGCAATGGGTGCTGCTCCCGGTATCAAGTCAATACGGAATTCAACTTGTCGGGTCGGTGGTAAACCAGGCAACTCATCGGGGAATACATCTGAATACTCGTGTACCACTGGGATGTCCTCCATTCGTTTTTCCTCGGGTTCCTTAACTGTTACACTCGCCAAGTATAAAGTACAACCTTGGCGTAAATATCTCAATGCCTTAAGTTGAGATATGAGAGGCAGTACCGTACCAGATTTCTCACCTTGAACAATTATAGCCTCATCATTCGAAAGAGGTATCCTAACGGTCTTATCCTTACAGACAATTTCAGCTTTATACTTAGATAGCCAGTCCATACCGACTATAACATCGAAACTTCCCAATTCTACTGGAAGTAAATCAATAAGGAATGGGTGGTCGTTTAGGATAAGGGAACAGTCTCGGACTATTCGGTTAACAAGTATAGACTTACCGTTAGCGAGTTCTATAGTATATGGTTTTGTTAGTTCACTAACCGGCATATTTTCTAAAGGTAAGAAATTAACAGATACGAAACTTCTATCGGCGCCCGTATCAAACAAAACTGAAGCATACTGACCCGAAACTAAGAATGTACCTGTCACCACATTTGGATCATGACGCGCTTCACCCGGTCCTAATACAAACGCGCGTCCCTTAGCTGCGTTGGAGGTTGATGCTTGTGCTTGGTTCTGCCTTCTCACTGTACCCGGGTTCAAATTGGGGCAGTATCTCCGAAAGTGTTCCGTACTGCCACATTCATAGCAGGCACGGAGGTTCGTGGTAGGTGGGGTTTGTTGGTTGAGTTGTGGGCGGGTTGGTTGAGGTCGAGGTAGTTGAGTTGATTGCGGTGGACAGTTAACAGTGTTGGTGGGGGTTCTACAGTTGGGGCATAGTGTCCTGTTCTTCCACACTTTTGACAAACGATCGGTTTGCAATCACCCACATGATGAAAGTTACATCTTCTGCACTTCGGTAACGTCCCTTTATAGGTCTCTTGTTTTACATTAGAACTGGTCATGGCATAACTTCGGGTATTCGGACGAGCCCGCTTGTTTTGAGGGTTTCCTTGCATTCTTGTCCCATAATCAGTTCGTTTTAAACTTGTTGTTTCACCTGGCATCCTTATCACTCCACTTCTCATCAGATCAAAAGTAACGACACCCGTTTGAGATACAGCACTTTCTAATGTCGGGTGGGCAACTGAATTCACTATACTTCTCACGGCAGGGGTCAGTCCCCAGATATAACGTTCAATTAGCTTCGCTTCCGGTGTAACTAACCATGGAACTAAGCGGGACAGTTCGTTAAAATGATTCGTGTATCCCACATGGTCCGCTCCTTTCATTTCCAGATTCCATAACTCGTGTTCCAACCTCTGAATCTCACTTTTAGGACAAAAATGCTCTAGCATGAGGGTTTTTAATTCAGTCCATGACATACGATTAATAGCATCTTGTCCCCTTATTTGGACTACCGTGTTCCACCACATCAGCGCTTGATCTAGAAACATACTGGTAGCAAATTTAACCACGCGGTTCGGTGGACACTCACTGATATTAATTACTGATTCGGTCTTTTCTATCCATTTGACCAGCCCGCTAGGTCCTTCAATACCCTTAAAATCAACCGGTTTACATGATGTAAATTGTTTGTATGAGTACTCCTGACGCGGGGGTTCTCGGTTATTATTATTATTATTATCGGTATTGGTCCGAGTATTATCATTATTAGTTGTGTTAACAACCGGTACAGGGTTCGGGATATTATCAGGATGCACAACAGGTTCTGGGTTCCCAGTGACATTCATAGTTGGGAGAGTGTTATTATTATTTATGACATTATCAGTATTCACCGGGGTAGTAACACCCGGGGCTACATTAGTGTCCGGCGGAGGTGTATTAACAGTGGCCGTGGTGGTGCTCGTAGGTTGATTAACAGTATTGTTAGCACGTATGCCTGCAGTGACTTGTGTTACAATTGTTGGTATCACTGCTTGTAGTTGACGAGCAATCATTGCGGCCACTTCCGCCTCAGACAAAGGGTTTGCTTTCTTCGGGGCCATTCTATAAAATAATCAATTATATAATAATCAATATCGTTTCACTATAATCAGCACAACTTTACAATATTACAATTTCACAACACATAACTATACCAAAGAAAACACGTTTGTATTAATTATAATCATTACTGTACATATGCATCCAAAATTAGCGCATAGGCTTAACCTGGTATAGGCCAGCGCTTGTATATGCATATCAAAATTTGTCACTAAGTGACATGTAGACTTAACCCGATAAGGGCCAGTGCTTGAAATAGTACTAAACCACAAACAACTCCCAAGTCAGCCCAACACGCTGTAACAAATGCTGCTTGGGATATCAAAAGACTATATACATAAGACTAGACTACTATGTCCTATCCATTCTTTGTAACATGAAGCCACAACCAAACAACAGCAGCCACTAGGGCCGCATTAACCGCTAAGCACACCCCCAGTAGTATCATCGCTCGATCCTGACGCCCGTGGCTGTGAGCACTGGATCTTTGCACAATTCTGATTTCCTGCTGCATATACCTCATGTGATCATACATATCATGTCTATGCTGGTTTAGGTTATTTATTGAATGTGATTGTTCTAAAAGCTGATCAGTTGCTAAACCAAACCATGCTGAATCAGAATGACGAGGTGGCTCGGGTACCGGGGCGGGTAAACCCCAAGTAGGAATAGGTATCTCAGTGACCTGGACACGTGATGTTTCTCCCCTATGGTACGTAGATCGAGGTGGGGGAGAGGTGTGCTCAAGTGGACGCACTGAAATGCGAGCGGTCTGACGGTTTCTAATGGTGGGTGGGGGCACTGGTGTATGCTGTACAGGTGGAGTAGGGGATCTGGGTGCTCTAACAGGTGAATGATAAGCACTAGTAGCTCCCTGTCCTGCAACATTCCTAGGGGATTCCCTAGGGGGGTAGGTGTCACAACGATAACCCGATAAGTCGGGTTGATCTGCGGGTACCTCGTGAGGAATTACCGCATCTGCACCTTCTTCCATTTCCTCTGGTTCCTCCTCAGTTTCCTCTTCCGGATCCTCCTCCTCCTCCTCAGGCCCTGTTGGCAGGGTATTAGGTAAACGATCAATAGATCTTGACATATTCCTGCACAATGGTTAGTAATAAGAATAATATCCTTCTATATTAATCATAGTAAAATACATGTCATAAGCACAAAGAATCGTTTATATACACAGATATTTATCTATTATTATATTTTATACACATATGTTGCTGTTTTTACCTAATCGATTGTTTATCGACTACTTCTCGAATTTCCTCGTACAAACAAGTCTGTTATTACGTTCCGGACCATAATAGCCCACTTGTCCATTCGCGTTCATCACGAGAATCATTCATGTATATTATTTAATATTATTTTATTCCCAGAGTTAATCGAGCCTATGGTTATCTTAGGGTATCCTAAGGGACATCCTAATTTTTTATAACCAATGGCTCTGATACCAACTTCTGTCACACCCCGACTAGGTAGTTGCGGAAGCGTAATACGGGAATGTAACAGATAACACTGGTATCAACCACATTGTTTATAAAGAAATTCATAAACTAATTTACATTATATTACATGGGTAGGTACTATGTTTACAAACTAGGTGAAAAACACATAACCGGTTTACGAGCTTCTTATTCAGTATTATATCAGCGTCTATTCACAGCTATTCAACTTTCCTTCTAACACCAAGCATGTAAGCAAATCATTCCACTTTTGCTTTACCTGAAAAGCATGTTAAAACGGGTCAACTACGTCTAGTTGGTGAGTTTCAAGTTTCACGAGTGTCAATGAAATCGGTACACGAGTTCGTAAAGTTTACAGTGTGTATGTTTATATGTATGTGCATGATGTATTATACTAAGCCACAAGTGAAACCGAAACGAGCTAAAACACATGGCCTCCACTGCCCATGCACTCCCGTTGGCATTTAACAGCCACTTTGCCCCAAGTATGTACTATGTCTAACACCACATAGCAGTATGTAAAAATATAATGACAATGTGCAACTGGGTTTACATATGTTCCGGCATACCCCTCCGGCTCTGTCAGTTGGGTTTGTCAAACGGATAGTACTATCCACACGTCACCGGCACGAAGTTAATCACTTGTGTTTGTGGGGACTTGTCAAGTGTTAGTACTTAGATAATCCACATCATCACACGTTTTCAAGTATATCAGTATATGTAAACATGCTTTTCACCCCAAAAGTTCGTAAAACAGTTTAGAAAGTGGGGGTCGTGAAACTCACCTTATCGTAGTTCGCACGGAAATTACGTATCAATAAGTCAGATGCCTCGTTTATAGCCTGATTCCTATAAACGGTATCGTATCGTTAATACTAGTACAGTGTTCAAGCTAAGTCGGGCTGTATAGATAATCTGGGTATAGCTGTTAGGCCCAGAACATGACCATAGTCTTAGATTGTGACGTTGTATACTATGAAATGTTTAAAACTGGATTTGGCTCAGTTTCACCGTTTCCCGAGCCTAGCTCAGTTGATCGTTTATACATTTCGGGATTAGGTAAGATCACATAAAACTTAAGTAAATATATTGATTGATAAAATGATTTGATTTATGAAAGAATTTTAAGGTTTCGGTGTCTGGTTTGATCGCAGGGTTCGTTTCCGTTTTCACACGGGTTTGATTGTACAGAACGCGTACAATCCACCCGAATTGTCCGGAATTTTCGTAAAAAGTTCGTTTTTATCAATATCATTCAAAAATATGATATTTGACCACTTTTGACATTTTGACATACCAGTCAGTCCGTTAAACACAAAACTGCCGGTTTCGTTAAAACAATTATAATTTAAATCTTTGATTAATCATAACTAAATATGTACTTATATATAAATTATGTAAATTTTTGTAAAAATACATTAAGACATGGAGAATTTTATAAAAATATTTTCAGAAATTTTATGATTAATTATTTATTTATATAAATTCATTTAATAGGTTATAATCGTGTAATAAATGGCCTGTTTATATCAAACGACCTCCGAAAAATCCGATAATTTTTACCAATGGCCTCAATGTTATTACATAGTCCCTGAAAAATTTCCAGAACCTAACTCTTTAGACAAAATGCCTTTTTGTGCGTTTTTCGACTGTTAAAATTCGGTTAAACCATGATTGCACAAACCATACTTAGGCATTTCCAATAATTCCCAAACTTTACCAATGATCTTACCATCACATATTAAACTCCAAAACCAAGTTTCATAATTTTTCAATATGTTTAGCTATTTTTCCCAAATAAACGCTCATAAACGGAAATAAATTCACCAAATATTCTCCGTTTATCGAAAAATTACCAAATTTGAACAGGGACTCATTTATATGATTCCTAATTTCCATGCAAGTTTTCACAAGCTAACAACAAGCAAGTCACAACCTAATACTAAACAGCCCCTAAACGAGTGTTACGGGTTTACCTTGTCGGTTTTCGATGAATTTTGCTAGCTTAAACGACTTTCCGGGTCTCGGGTTGCAAACTCAGTATATCTACATATCATATAACATCAAACCAAGCATAAATCATCCATGTAACAGCCTTGATAATTAGGGTTTCGGTTTTGGGTTCAAACCGAACTTTCTAACCGTAAAAACGTTGTATTCATGTTCTAATCCGTGTTTTTGACCAAAAAAGTATATGTTCCTGGTTTGTAAACATGTTTAACATCAAAACATGGTTTTACTTGATTTTTTGGGTTTTTGGATGGTTAAACATGTTTAAAACTAACTAAAACATGTTTATATGTTAATTATATGAATCAAACTTGGTTAAATTTTCATAAAACTTGATCTTACCTTAGGGTTTTGAAGGAAAGTTGATAGAGCAGAAGATGGAGCTGCTTGGACTTCAAAATTTTGTATGTTAGAATGAATAACAAAGCTTAAAGTGTAAGTTATATAAAACAATTATGTGGTTTGGTGGGCTGTTCCGATCGGAATCCTTGGAGGGCCCTTAATGGGCTGTTTTGGCCCATTAACCTGATCATACAAGCCCAAACATGAAAAGCCCACTTCAAATTTAGTTCGGGTTCGGTTTTTCGCAAGAAAATTAATTCGGGTGTGAGAAATAGCGCAAAAACGAGTGTTTTTCAGCTTATTTTTGTAAAATAAGAAAAACGTACTGACTCGTTGTAAAATTCCAAAATATTTTCACGGATTGCTTAGAACATGTCATATAAGTGTTTTATAAATCTTTTTCGGCTTAACGGATGTTACAATGCTTGTTTTGATATTAACGATTGCGTTTAAGCTTATAGCGTATCGATAAACGAAACCTTTTTCGTTTAAAGAGTTTTAAACGCACTGGGGCCTAAATATCAATATGTTAGCCTCTATAACATATATATAACTCGTATATGACCCCTCAGTATGTATACGGGTCATAATTAGTATCGGTCGGTTACTCGTTTAAGCACTACGAATTAACCGATTTATCGTTTACTTGTTACGTAATGAATATAGTGTACCTCGTTTTGTCATGAATGTCACAGTTTCTGCCCCTTGCAATACGGTCCATCATGCCAGAACCAATGAGAAATGCTATAATCAGGCGTTGTTTTTTTTTCAAGTCAATTTGTAGCAAAGAAATCGTTGTAAAAGAGCTTGATAAGATGTAGGAAGAGCAAATAGTTACACTATGCCTGATGGAGAAGTACTTTCCTCCATCATTTTTTGATGTTATAGTTCACTTAACCGTGCACCTTGTCAGAGAGATAAAATTGTGTGGGCCACCATTCTTTCGTTGGATGTATCCCTTTGAAAGGTGTTTGAAGGTTATCAAAGGGCATATGCAAAACAAAACTTATCCAGAAGGGTGCATTGCTGAGGAGAACATTGCGGAAGAAACAATCGAGTTTCTCAGCGAATACCAAAAAAACATCAAGAGTACTGTTGGTATTCCACATGATAAACATGATGTTAATGGGGAGACAAATCCTATCGCAGGAGCTAAATCAGTTGAAGTTTCTCCTGATCTCTTCAAGAGAGCACATTTCTATGTGCTGCAGAATACGCCTGAAATAGCGTCGTATATCGAGTAAGTATTACTAACATATATACTCAAAATTATATATATATATATATATATATATATATATATATTAATTCACAATATATTATACTCCTATTTGCAGACAACACAAGACCTCTTGGAAAAACCAAATGTCTGGTAAACGACAAGCATTCCTGGAGAAGGAGCATACTTTAAAGTTTGGTGACTGGTTTTGACAAGGTAGATCAATTTATTAAGTCTTCAATAATTTTTAAAAATCTTTTATAGTTTCTGTAATGTAGTTGTAGAATCTAATCCTTGTAATGAAATTTAGGTTGAAAGAGAGCTAGCGGGCTCCACAGGTTCTATATCGGAAACCGTAAGGTGGATTGCACACGGAGCACACCGCAACGTATACAAATACGACTCATACGACATCAATGGTTTTGAATTTCGTACAAAATCTCATGATGGTAGAGTTTACCAGAACAACGAGGTTTATGTAGAGGCGGATGACATGCACATCAAAAAATATGTGGTGACCTATGGACAAAACTTTTAGTTTGGGGTTTTGCAAGAGATATGGGTCCTAGATTATTATACTAAAAGAATTCCGGTCTTCATGTGCCGATGGGTTGATCATAAACATGTCACACATGATATTCTTGGTTACACGTCGGTCGACCTAAACAAATTTGGCCACAAGGATGATCCGTTCATATTGGCCTCGCAAGCACGCCAGGTGTTTTATGTTCAAGATCAACTATATAGAAAAAAGCATGTTGTCCTCATGACTCCACCAAAGAATTATAGGCATTCGTATGACAAGGTCGCTGAGGAATTTAGTATGGTAACTTTCCCTCATGAGGGTAATACATTGCCACTTGTCCCCGGATGATTACTGGAGGCCCGGGAAAAACCCTACAACTATTCGTAATGGAGATTGATACAGTAGTTTGTTCGCCTAGTTAGATGTCAATAATGTCACCAATCTTTACTTTGTACTTATTAATTCAAAGTAAACAATTATTGGTTGTTTTTAATACTATTACTACTTATACAGGCCGATTTTTTGAATTCATTTCATTAAAGTCTCAGTCATTAAGTTCAAACAAACATTAACTAAATACACACGTTCAAACATCAAGTGTAACGCTGAAACCAAATAAGCAACAAATATAAAATACAACATCATGTTGTCACAGTTAATCCACTTTATTTCCATGCTGTGACAGTCATCATTTCTCCGCCTGCTGATTTTGTTTCTTGCACTATTTGTTCATATTGTTCTTCTGCTTCTAATTCAACTTACTTTCAACAACTAGTTTTCCTGCAAAACATTATCAACTCATTTTATAAAAAAAGACCATTATGCCCTTTTTTTCACTAACCTGCATACCAAAATTGTACCCTCCATACTCAGATCTTTGACCAAGTCATATGTGGGTCTTAGACTTTGAAGAAGCCTTTGAACAAATAAAATTCAGTTTTGAAAAAACTCTTCCAAACTCAATGCCATCACCAGTAACCTAATTTAAGATCTGGTGATGGCATCGAGTTTTGGAATGGATTTTATCAAAATTTAAGATCTTTGGGAAGTTTAAGATCTGTGGAAACCTTAGATGTTTTCTGCTTGGCCAAGTTTGGAATTCACATAACATATATATAAGCGTAATAAATTTCAGTCAGAAGTTTTATTGCAGTCATTAAAGTCAAAATAGTTGGTTGTTGAGTAAGTTACATTATGCCTACTACCTATCAAAAATCTTGGAAATATATTTATGTTATGATAGCCTACATTAATGTTAATTAAAATAAAAAATAAACTATATCTAGTACGCTTTAAAAACGCTTACTAGAAATATTGGTTGTTTTAATACTATTACTATATCTATTACGCTTTAAATACGCTTACTAGAAATATTGGTTATTTTAATACTATTACTATATCTAGTACGCTTTTAAAAACGCTACTTGAAATATTGGTTTTTTTAATACTATTAGCATATCTATTACGCTTTAAATAAGCTTACTAGAAATATTGCTTGTTTTAATACTATTACTATATCTATTACGCTTTAAATACGTTTACTAGAAATATTGGTTATTTTTAATACTATTACTATATCTAATACGCTTACTAGAAATATTGGTTGTTTTTATACTATTACTATATCTATTAGAGCTTTTTCACTAGCCGATCTCGAGTAGCTCGCGAGCAACTCGGCTCGTTTGCACCTCTAGTCTATTTCATTTGGTTAAGTTCATACGTACAGACATTAACTAAATACACACATTCAAACATCAACACAGTTAATAGAATAACCAAAATAAATTAATTATATTTATAGTTAATAATTTATTTACATTACATTAATATAAAAAAAAGTAATTACAAATTATTACTAGCTGGAGTCCAACCATCAGATTCCGTATCTGAATCTACATCCATCGTATTCTCTTCCATAGTAAGATAGGGCATGATCCTCTCCCACATGCCGTACGAGGTCTAGGTGGAGTACTTTAGCCTTTGCAGGCGAAGGTGCACCTCTGTACGGAATGTCCCATAAGCAGACACAACCTTGAAGTCTTTGATTCCATTAAACTCATTGTGCGTCACCTTGATGCCCCGGGCTTCCATCACAATGCTAAAATAATCAGCAGCAGTGTTCCCAAGAAGCCTAATCATTCGATTAAGTTGTTGGTACCGGAACGTTAAAGGGTTGACATAGTCAACATACCTCACCCTTTGATTCTTCCGGACGGCACCGGAATCAAAGTGGATAACAATGGGGAAGAAGGTGGGGTCGTAGTAGATGGGGCATGAGTACCCGGTTCACGTAGAATCCAGTTTGCCGGCGCCATAATATTTTCGGATGTGATTTGCTGGTGAAGAAGATGGTGAAGGCGATGGGTCGATTGTGATTGTGAATATTGGAGGCGAAGTGGTGGAAATCGAAAACCATGAGTGATATTTAAACACCATCACCGGAAACCGGTACATCTCCCTAACAATTTGAAATTGGCGGCACAAGAAAACTGGAAAGACAATGATTATTGGCCACTCGTCAATTCACCGTGTGGCCATTAATTACGTTTGGACACACTTAAAAATATTTTAGTGTGACCATTTATAACTTATAGCCACACATAATAAGTGTATCTGTGCAATAAAAAACTTATAGAAAAATAAAACTAAACAACTCTTTGGTCACACAACCTTGTATAAGTGGCCATTAATTATATTTGGACACGCTTAAAAAATATTTAAGTGTGGTCATTTATCATTTATAGCCACACATAATAAGTATATCCGTGACAATAAAAACTTAGGAAGAATAAAACAAAACTACTCTTTGGTCACACAACCTTGTATAAGTGGGCATTAATTACATTTGGACACACTTAAAAATATTCAAGTGTGACCGTTTATCACTTATAGTCACACATAATAAGTTTATCCGTGATAATAAAAAACTTAGGAAAAATAAAACTAAACTACTCTTTGGTCACATAACCTCGTATAAGTGGCCATAAATTTTAAGCGTTTTAGCCACATTACTAATAAATACAATGGTTGTTCATCATTTTTCGCCACATTATTAAAAATGTGGCTAACAAATGTGACATTAGGTCACACAACGTAATATAAGTGGCTATATCTTTTACCTTTTAGACACATCTGTTATCAAAACAGTAGCCGTTCGTCACATTTGGCCACACTATTAAAACATGTGGCTAGTTAAATGTCACATATTTTTAAGAAAGTGCGGCTAACGGTTTTGAACAGCTGTGTTTTTTGTCACACGAATTGAATATGTGTGGCTAAAGGTTCTAGCAGGTGTAGTTTTTTGTCACAAAAAACTAATTTATGTGGCTAAAAGTTCTAACATGTGTGTTTTTTGTTCTAACAGGTGCGTTTTTAGTCACATGAATAACAAATGTGTGACGAAAGCGACCTTTTGCCACACATTTAAACCGAGGTGTGTCAAACCGCCCAGAGCATGTGTGTGGCCAAAAGCCAATATTCACGTAGTGGGATGATATAATTTCTAAATGCAAAGACTATTTGATAATTTTCTATTGATATGTAAACGAACATGAATGAACGTAAACAAACTTAAATGAACGATCATAAACGAATGTTCACGAACATATATGAACGGGTGAAACATTTGTTCTTGTTTAGGTCACACAACGTAATATAAGTGACTATATCTTTTACCTTTTAGACACATCTGTTATCAAAACAGTAGCGTTCGTCACATTTGGCCACACTATTAAAACATGTGGCTAGTTAAATGTCACATATATTTAAGAAAGTGTGGCTAACGGTTTCGAACAGCTGTGATTTTTGTCACACGAATTGAATAAGTGTGGCTAAAGGTTCTAGAAGATGTGGTTTTTTGTCACAAAAAACTAATTTATGTGGCTAAAAGTTCTAACATGTGTGTTTTTTGTTCTAACAGGTGCGTTTTTAGTCACACGAATAACAAATGTGTGACGAAAGCGACCTTTTGCCACACATTTAGACCGAGGTGTGTCAAACCGCCCAGAGCATGTGTGTGGCCAAAAGCCAATATTCACGTAGTGGGATGATATAATTTCTAAATGCAAAGACTATTTGATAATTTTCTATTGATATGTAAACGAACATGAATGAACGTAAACAAACTTAAATGAACGATCATAAACGAATGTTCACGAACATATATGAACGATTGAAACATTTGTTCTTGTTTGTTCCTTTAATTAAATGAACATACAATAAATGAACTTTCCGTCGAACAGTCATGACTACCAGAATAATTAATTCCTCTATAAAACTTACGATATTGACTTTTTAGTACTTATTTTACCTTTTCATCATCATATTTGAAGTTAAGTATCACTACTACTCGGGTTAACTCGAAACCCGACTTTTTCCAAAAAATGAACCCGAAACCCGACCATATTAACAATTTGGGGTTAACCCGAATAACCCAATTAATACTTTTTGACCCTATTTACCCCGACACTAATTAGCTTATTCGGGTTCGGTTCGGTTCGGGTTAATCGGGTTCGGGTATTTTGGACACCCCTACACATAGATGTAATACATTTTTTGTCACACCCCAAACCACGACCTTGGTGTTTGACACATATGTTAGTACCACATTTGTAAATAAATCAGAGTTATGGTTTAATAGCAGAATTCTTAAAAACTTGTGGATTTAATTATAATATTTACATACAAAAGACGGGATTTAAAAGTTCCCATTTAATGTTTCAAAGATTACTTGTTTTAGTTTACAAAACCACCATTTAAGATTATGTTAAGTTTAACAAAAGATCCGAGCCATCGGATATCTTGATCACTTCGTCATCCCAAGCTCTAACTTTGATAACCTGCAACATGTAAGAAAATACGTCAGCAACGAACGCGGGTGAATATGCTTACGCTAAAAAAATATTTTCTTTTACTTAATTACCCCTCAAGACTAAGTAGGTCTCGGCCCATCATGGCTTAGGAATAATCAAGTTAAAACAACATAATTCATAAACTCAAGTCTCTACACTCGGATCCCCCAGCAAACATCGCAGCGTTCGACTAGTTGAGTGCCTATACGTATACACAAGGTCATACTCCCCGCAGGCAGCGTAATTGTGACCAGGTGTGATGTGCCCATCACATATGTAAGGATCCAGACAAACGTACACGATAGCCTGAGGCCAGTGTTTATACCCTTGTTTATAAATGTTTTAGAAACACTTAGTCTCATGTAAACCTTTTTCATTTAACATGTTGACTCGTTTGAAAACAAGTTTATAAAGTTGTTCGTATTCACCTTTTTCGATTTGGATCGGCTTCAAACACCGTCCGAGGGTCTTTCCCATTGCTATCTTGCACCTATAGTACAAGTATAACCTTTTGTTAGTCGGATATACAATCTGGCTTAACACCTTTGTCTTTCATAATCTTTACCTCGATGAACCTTTACTTCAAAATCTCTTTTAATTTACAACCTTTAGTTGAAAAGTAATATTATAAACCTTTAGTTTATTTTCATAAAACCCTACGTTTCTTCTTCTCTAAGAAACGTACTCTTTTTTTTATTATTTAAGAATAGTTATTATTACTTGAATAATATTTCATTACAAAGAATCACATAAATATAATCACATTGATATATGTATATTCAAAATTCTATCTTTTCTTTTTCTTTGTTATATTTTATTTTATCGAGGTATCGAGTATAACCTCGACTTAGGGTTTTAAGCCTTTTATAATATTTTATTATTATTTTTATTCGGGCATTATGCCTACTTTCGCTTTGCTTTCACGAAACCCTAAATACTCGAGCAGCACCTCAACACTGTTTCGCCTTATTTATCTTCTTGATCAACTTGTCTTCTCGTCACTTTTCCTTAGCACGCAAATCTATAAACACCAATACTTCACCACTTGTCAGTACGTTTTACGAGGCTAATCATCATTATGTCGGGGAAAGGCAAACTCCTTCTTGATTGGTATGTTGGTGGAAAGTGGCACGAATTACGAGGTAACGGGCACGGAAATTGAGGAATCGAGGCTACGAACGTCGAGGTAATCGAGGGTATGTTTCTTGGGCTTAGAGAGATGTTTAGAGAGAGAAAGGAATGCTGATTTTGGTGTGAGAAATGCAAGAACCTGGACTTTCTATTTATAGGCAAAGTCAGGGGGCCAATCGCGTTACGCGATGGCCCTTTGGCTAAGCCCATCGCGTATCACGATGTAGACTCGGACACTCACTAACTAGACCTTCCACGTGGCGGCACGTGGTAGGCGTCGTGCCGGTGTGGCGACACGTGGCGGACGTGCTACCACGTGGTGACACGTGGTGGAGGTTGTTCCACGTGTTGACACGTGGCACACCACGTGCCCTTAGTGTCAGAAAATCCATCGCGATACATAATGGGTCTTTCTTCTGATCCATCGCGTATCGCGATGGGTCAGGGAATCAGAATTTTCATTTTTTACCATAAGGTTTAAAATTTGAGAGTTTTGGTCCCTTAACTTAGGAAAGTTGACGTTTTGAACCCGAAACTTTCACGATGTTACGTCCTCCCCACCTTGAAATAAATATCGTCCTCGAGATTGCTTCTTTAGAATAGATGGGTTATTTCTTTCTCATTTCGGATTCGAGTTCCCATATATACTCAGGGACTCTTCGTGAGTCCCATTTGACCTTTAGATTTTCAACATTCGTCTTTTTTATTTCTTTGTTTACGAATCTTCTATTTTAATTGGTTTTTCAACAAATTTTAAGTTTTCATTAATTTCAACATCTTTTAATGGCATAGATAGAGATTCGTCGGCTAAACGTTTACGCAGATTTGAGATATGGAACACGTCGTGTGTCCCTTGCATTTACTCGGGTATCCGCAAGCGTATGCAAAAGAACCAATT